>NW_016107396.1:2944600-2986736 GCF_001604975.1 Cebus imitator
TTTTTGAGACTCACTATGTCTCAAGGCTGGAGTGCAGTGGTGCGATCTCGGCTCATTGCAACCTCTGCCTCCTGCGTTCAAGCAATTCTCCTGCCTCAGCCACTCAAGTGTCTGGGACCACAGACATGCACTACCATGCCCAGCTAATTTTTGTATTTTTAGTAGAGGTAGTGTTTCACCATGTTGGCCAGGATGTTCTTGATCTTCTGACCTCGTGATCTGCCTGACTCTGGTTCCCAAAGTGCTGAGATTATAAGTGTGAGCCACCATGCCTGGCCTTGACTTTTATTTTTAAAGACAAAGCTGAAAGAAATAAGTAAATTTTACTTTTTTTCCTAAAATGAAAAGGGTAATGTATGCAAAGAGGAATACAAGTAAGTTTATGTGAAATTCAGTACATCCTGAAGACTATAGCAATTGAGTCAGAAAGAAGAGATTAGACTCGGCCAGGCGACGTGGCTCATGCCTGTAATCCCAGCACTTTGGGAGGCCGAGGTGGGCAGATCACAAGGTCAAGAGATCAAGACCACCCTGGCCAACAGGGTGAAATCCCATCTCTATAACAATGCACAAATTAACCGGGCTTGTTGGTGTGTACCTTTAATCCCGGCTACTCGGGAGGCTGAGGCAGGAGAATTGCTCGAACCCAGGAGGCAGAGGTTGCAGTGAGCCAAGATCACACCACTGCATTCTAGCCTGGGCAACAGAGTGAGACTCTGTCTCAAAGAAAAAAAAAAAATTAGAGATTAGCCTCCTTTCTTTGGGTTCAGATGGTTGTATGGGTGTGTGTGTGGGGGGGTGGGTGATGTGGTATTGCTTTCTAATCAACTTCTTACTGCCTTTAGGCATTATCAGTGTTCTTTCTTCCTAGATGTCATAGCCACTTCTAATAATTACTGCTTTCAGCTAAACAACAGTAGGCATTCTCTTCGAAGGGGAAAAAAAACGAGGTGGGTCATTCATAGGCTGCAGCTCTTCATAGTCATTCAAATTCAGCGTATTCTGATGGACAGGGCAGTTAATACACAATGTTAATAGCTTTACCATCTCACCATGGTAGCGATTACGGTACTTCTTTAAGATCACTACTGAAATGAAAGAGAAGTCTACGCATGAGAAACACGATTTTTTCTCAGCATAGAGATTCTGTAGATAAAGAAACAGTATTAAATTTAAAAATTTTAAAATTTACAAAATGAAGTTTTTTAAAAAACGGATTATATTTGAAGTTATGCCCAGTATAACACAAACCTTTTTTTAAAAAAAATAGAGATGGGGGTCTTATTTTGTTGCCCAGGCTGGTCTTGAACTTCTGGGCTCAACCACTCTTCCCACCTCAGCCTCCCAAAGTGGTGGGATTACAGGTGTGAGCCACTGCGCCTGGCCACAAACCATATTTTAGAAAGTGCATTGACAGACACAGTGGCTTATACCTGTAATCCCAGAACTTTGGGAGGCTGAGGCAGGGGGATTGCCTGAGGCCAGGAGTTCCAGACCAGCCTCGGCAATGTAACGAGATTCTGTGCCTGGGCAATGTAACGAGACTCTGTCTCTACAAAAAATTAGCCAGGTGAAGTGGTCTGTGCATGTAGTCCCACCTATTCAGAGGGGCTCAGTTAGGAGGATCACTTGAGCCCAGAAGCTTGAGCACTGTACTTTGGCCTACGTGACACAGTAAGACCCCATCTCAAAGATAAAAAAATGGAAAAAACCCCAAAACCAGAAAGTGCATTAGAAAAGGTTTCCCATGCCTTTTAAAGAGATATGGTTTGATTTTAAAATGTATTTTTTTCTTGATAAGTGTAACGGTCATTTGGAGATGCAAATTATAGGCTATGTCAACCAAATTACTTTTGCCTTGTCTGTATGCAATACAAACTCAGAAAGATTGATGTGTCTGAGGAAAGAGAAGTAAATCCTACCCTTTTAGTCTGTTTGACATATTAAAGTGACCACTGAAGAAGGAATGAGGACATTAATCCATTCTATCACCCCTTTGCTGGGTAAAATTGAGGGAGATTTAACCTTGAGGCCTCATTACCTCATCTAAAAATTGATGGGATAGGTTTAAATCTTTGAGGTGTAATAGCATTCTAATGTTTAAACTTCAGTACATATGGCTTTTTCTAAATATTCTTAGTCATTATGGTTGATGATAAGTCACGATCTGGGTAAGAACCATCAGCCTTTTTTTTTTTTTTAGACATTAAAACAGAACAAAGCCAAAACAAAAATAAACTTTATTCTTCTGTCTTTTACTGTGTATCCCAACGCAGTCACTACTTGCGCTGCATGAAAATAAAAGTGAAATAAAGTGTATCCTTTTTAGAAAAAAAGGATCTTGTAAGAAAACAAAAGAAGACAGGGGCTAGGATCAGAGGACTTCAAGAAAGCTGACTTTGGGCCACAAAAATGCTTCTAGAAGGGTCAGAATCAGCAGACAGACAGGATATAAAGTTTCACAGTAGGACTTTTAACAGGGTACGGAACACGGAAATTGGACCAGATAGTTAAATATATGAGCTCAGAAGAAATAAATAAATCTGCCTTGAGGGTTTGTTGTTGTTGTTGCTTTTGAGATGGAGGCTCACTCTGTCACCCAGGCTGGAATGCAGTGGTGTGATCTCAGCTCACTGTAACCTTCGCCTTCAGGGTTCAAGCGATTCTCCTTCCTCACCCTCCCGAGGCAGAAGTCTACAGGCGCACGCCACCACACCTGGATAATTTTTTATTTTTGGTAGAGATGGGATTTTGCCACATTGGCCAGGCTGGTCTCGAACTCCTGACCTCAGGTGATCCGCCCGCCTCGGCCTCCCAAAGTTCTGGGATTACAGGCGTGAGCCACCGTGCCTGGCCGAGGGGTTTTTAGGTAGAGGATAGGGATGACAAAGGCGTATTAAGGGAAATACACATTTTCAAATATTCTAGCCACAAGGGGAAGCCCAGAGAGAACTTCTGCCCTTTACTCATAATGGACACCAGTACATGATTAACAGTATTGGAAAGGGAGGGTTTTTTTAATGACGTTTTTATTCTTTGCCATTATAGTATAAATTAAATATGGATAGATTGGAAAAAGTCCCAGTTTTTGTGAAAGGATACAGAACTAAACAAAAATAAAGAAATAGGTTGAGTCACTAGGAAAGCATGTCTATTTCTTTCAGAGGGCTTTTTGGAGTGTTGCCCACAGAGCTGAAATGTGCATTTTCAGATCCATTAGGTGTTATTTTTGAGAATTCTTAAAGCAGTGGTTTTCAAAGTGTGGTCTGGGAACACCTGAGGCTCTCCAGACCCTTTCCCGGGTCTAGGAGATTAAAACTGTTTTCATAATGACACTAAGATGTTGTTTGCCTCTTTCACTCTCATTCTCTCATGAGAATACAGTGGAGTTTCCCAGAGATGACATGAACTGTAATATTGTGAAAGATTGAATGCAGAAGCAGATGTAAGAATCCATATGTCTTCTATTAAGCTTGACATTAAAGGCAGTTTCAAAAATATAAAACAGTGCTACTCATCTCACTATTTTATTTGAAACAATGGCTTTTTAAATGTTATATATGTGAAGATGTTTGTTCTTAAATGAATAGTATTTAAATTTTTTTTGTTTCGGCATTTAACACTATAAATACCAATAGATATTGCCTACATAAGCAAAAACTCTTTGAGGATCTTAGAATAATTTTAAGTGCGTAAAGGAGTCCTGAGTTCAAAAACCTTGAGAATACCCTAGAGGATATATGATTCCTCTGGACCTTATTAAACAGTGGAGGGGCGTTTATATGCAGTTAGTACAGTGCAAGTGTACCTAGGACCTTTTTCATGATTACCTATGAGGCACTTCAGTAAGAATTTTCACAACAAACAAAACAAGCACGGCTATTGTTATTCTTCCCATTTTTTAGATAGGAAAAGTGAGGAGTAAAGAAAGCAAGTGATTTACCAAAGATTGCAGTTAAGTAGAGCTGGAATCATTTGGCACTTAGACTCCCAGTTCCATCTGTTTCCATTTCATTTTGCTGACTGAGCTGACTGCATGGATAGCAGAATGAATCATCAAGCTTCCAGCTTACCTCAGTATAATCAATGATAACCCCCACCTCTTTGTGAAGAAAAAATGTCAGACCAGTTTAATATTTGCTACGAGAAAATAAATAAGAGGCATTATTACTCATACCCTGAGCGATATCAATGCCTTTGAAATTCACTGACCAGGTGGAAAATGCATCACCAGAAAATGGGATAACATGTAACTGGAGAAAATACAACAAAACAAAGCCCTAATTTTTATAAGCAGAGCATGGATGAGATGCTGGCAGGATGGAAAAGAAGATTCTGGGAAGGCCCGTCAGGGTCTGTAAAGTGAATATTTGCTTGTGATGTGAGTGTCTGTGGAAAAAAAAGGAAAAATGATGATACTCTAGTGTATTGGACACAGCATGACTTGTACAGCAAGCTAGGAAGTGATTCTTAATAGAGCAACGCCAGCAACTTCCTTTAGAGCATAGTGTCTAGTTCTGTCATTATAGTGGTAAAAGGTGAGAAATGTGGGAGCTTCTGAAGCATATCCATGGCATGATTAGCACACAGCATTCTGGAGGGAGAGTGAGGAGGAAGGAACTTGGAATAATTGCTTGCCAGAAAGTCAGGTAGGGGTCACTGGTAGTTGCCTGTGGTATAAGCCGCATGTTCCTTTGATGTCAACACCATGTGTCAGCCTGGGTCTTTTGGAAATATAAAATATTTCTGCTCTCTAGCTCTCTACTTCATTACATCTAGCAGATGTTGCTTTATGTTTTTGAACCCAATTTGCAGAATGAACATGGTATCATATAACATACTACTAAAAACAGAAAAAAGGAAACCAGTGAACTGGCCTCTTAGCAGAACAGTTTTAAGGTGGTCCAGACTTTTAGCCATTGGCTGTCTGAAGTACAAAAGTAGAAAATATTCTATGAAGAAAAAAAGTCAAACAACATGTTCATTGATGTATCCTAAAAGAATGTTCACTTACATTTTTAGACAAATTAAAAAATACATGGCAGGTTGACCAAGGAGGGTAGTCTATTACTGAATGACTGCCTCTTGGCCACTCCTCATCCCCTCATATTTAAAAATGATAATGTGTTCTTGCAGTATTTACCAGTGATCAAAAAAAAAAAAAAGAAAAAAATACAGAAGAAAAAGAAAATTCCTCCTTTCCATGACTCAGTATTTTTAGGTTGTCACAAACCTATTCAGCTTCCGAATCTTATTAAAGTCAAAATATTGAGTCAATTCATCAGCACTAAGCTATTCGATTTTTGCTTTATGCATGTTTAGAAAGCAAGGCTTGATATAGATGGTGTATTTATGTAACAATGGTGTTACTCAATGACCTTGCATTTTTCTGCACATGCTATCTTAATGGAAATTTACTGGAAAATTCTTGCCAGAATAAACACATTCCTTCAGGACTGAAAGGCTTAATGTACTTCTAGTTCAACTGTACCTTTTTCCCGTGAGCAGATAAACCAAATTACTTGGCATTAGTCATTATACGTCACACAGTTTACAGTACTTATTGTGGTCTCACGGGGGTAAGAGTTAAAGGAGACAGAGGTAAGGTGGTCCATTTTACACTGTGAGAGAGAAAACAAAGCCATAAGGTGTCTGTAATATTTTATATGCAATATGAAAAAATGAATCAGGCAGGCATCTGTAAATTAACTTTAGCTATTGTGGTAAGGCAGAATTAAAGAATATGAACCATATAGATAAGTTGAGTTGCTGAACCAGAAATTTAAAAATAAATATTTTTTAAGAGAGGGATGACTTTCTCATTTACATGTTAATTAAATAATCAGGAATGAAAACTCTACAAGAAAAACACTGGCTATTTAGTGACCATTGGAGCCGGATATGGGGACCCAGGTGGAATACAGAGATGTAAACAGGATGACTCAGGCCACGGAGGGAGGAAGTACCCCTTGAATTAAGGGATGAAGGAGGCAAACAATGAACAATGGAGATCTAAGGAAAGAGATTCACAAACATGTCTAGACTTTATGCTTGTTGGCCCCTGTCCTAATTCCCACCCATCACCACCCCAAGTTTGCTACTGGGGAGAGATTATAGTGATTGTTTATTCATGCATGCAACCAGCATTAATAAAGTTTGTAATCAAGGCAGGAAGAATCATCCTTAAAGGAATAAAACTGGCTTATTAGCATATTAAAGCTAAGTGCTCAGTTACACAGCATTTATTTGCAGCAATAGGCAGGCAATTAAGTTCCTTGACTTTTCCTAACAAACCAGTTGGAATTAAGCTGCTAGATAGATTTGCCTAGAGTTTATGACCCTCTCCCTTATGTACTGTTAAAATCCTACTATTATTATTTTTGAGACAGAGTCTTGCTCTGTTGCCCAGGCTGGAGTGCAGTGGCATGATCTCGGCTCACTGCAACCTCCACCTCCTGGGTTTGAGTGATTCTCCTGCCTTAGCATCCAAAGTAGCTGGGATTACAGGCGCCCGCCACCACGCCTGGCTAATTTTTTGTATTTTTAGTAAAGACGGGGTTTCACTATGCTGGTCAGGCTGGTCTTGAACTCCTGACTTCATGATCCACCAGCCTTGGCCTCCTAAAGTGCTGGGATTAGAGCCGTGAGCCATTGCACCTAAAATCCTACTATTTTAAACAATTTTGGGAAAGGCTAGTTTAAATGTGAATGGTCACATGCTATTAAAGAATTTTGTTATAATTTTAAAATTATTTTCAGTATGTACGGTAAGTACAACCAATCTGGCAAACAAAGAATTGGAAAAAATTGGAAGTCCTTCTTGGGAGAAGCAATCTGAAAATTAGAATAGCAAAACAGTTGTTCAACTATTGTTCTCACTCAAATTGTATTCTTTTTTTTTTTTTTGGAGACGGAGTTTCGCTCTTGTTACCCAGGCTGGAGTGCAATGGCGCGATCTCGGCTCACCGCAACCTCCGCCTCCTGGGTTCAAGCAATTCTCCTGCCTCAGCCTCCTGAGTAGATGGGACTACAGGCACGTGCCACCATGCCCAGCTAATTTTTTGTAGTTTTAGTAGAGACGGGGTTTCACCATGTTGACCAGGATGGTCTCGATCTCTTGACCTCGTGATCCACCGGCCTCGGCCTCCCAAAGTGCTGGGATTACAGGCTTGAGCCACCGCGCCCGGCTGAAATTGTATTCTTTAAAAAAAAAAATTAGTTTTATATTAGTCTATTCTCACGCTCCTAATAAAGACATACCCAAGACTGGGTAATTTATAAAGCAAAGAGGTTTAATTGACTCACAGTTCAGCATGGCTGGGGAAGCCTCAGGAAACTTATAATCGTGACGGAAAGGGAAGCAAATACGTCCTTCTTCACATGTTGGCAACACGGAGAAATAATGAGCGTAAAGGGGAAAAGCCCTTTATGAAACCAGCAGATCCCGTGACAACTCACAATATGAGAATAGCAGGAAGGTAAATGTGCCATGATTCAATTACCTTCCAATGGGTCCCTCCCAGGACACATGGGCTTATGTGTACTACAGTTCAGGATGAGATTTGGTGGGGACATAGCCAAACAGTATCAATTGTATACGAAGGAAAGGCATCAAAGCTGAAAAAATTCTTCTTTTAATTAATCAATCGTGGTTTTCTCTATAAATAATAATAAAACAAAAATTTAATATTGGTTTTTTAAAAGGTTTTTATTATGAGTTCCTTTAATTCAATTTTGGAAGTAGGTGAGGTGAATTATAACAAAAAATACAGTTTACATGAAGTTACACAAATACTCTCATTTATTCAATTCTTCATAAATAGTAGAAATGTTTGAGGTAATTTTAAGCTATTCAGAATTGCTAAAAATGAGTTTTTACCACATTATGGAATTTTTAATACAGATAAATCATGGGTCCATTTATAAAAAAAGATTAGAAATTGCTTTCTACAGTACGGTATAACAGCAAACTCAAATCATCCTATTTCTATTTTGATTTCAAAAATATAATGGAAATTCAAATACTGCTTCATTGGTTGAATATATTTGCTGTATAATAGTTGACTAAGTTTGTGTTTATCATGTATGAATATAAATGATAAACACAAAAATTATATAAAGTTCATTCCCAATTTAATAGTCTGTAATCAAGATTTAACATGTTGTTTTGTAAAAACAAAGTTTCAGCTTTAAGTGAGTCTTAGGGCTGGGTGTGTTGGCTCATGCCTTTAATCTCAGTGCTTTGGGAGGTTGAGGTGGGAGGATCACTTGAGGCCAGGAGTTTCAGACCAGCCTGGGCAACACAGCAAGACTATATTTCTGGGAAAAAAAAAGTTAACTGGGCAAGATAGTATGCACCTGTAGTAGTAGCTACTCAGGAGACTGAGGTGGGAGGATCACTTGACCCCAGCAGTTTGGGATTAGAATGAGCTATGGTCACACTGGTGCAATCCAACCTTGGCAGCAGAGTAAAGCCTTGTCTCTAAAAATATATATTTGAAAAGTAAGTCTTCATTTAATGTAAATGGAAAAAAAATGTACCATGTTGCTCTTTGTACTTCACCACACTTTTCTGTGGAGTACGAAACTGTTTATTTTACAAGCATATTATAATCAGCAGCACTCCAGAATAAAGAGTTTCAAAATATATATCCCTTTGGTTTTATTAAGGAAAACTTAAGGAGTTAACAAATTCTCCAGGTTATTGCTGTGTTACTTTAGAAATTATATTACTTCCTTTTGTACTAAAATGAACCATGTGTTCTTTTGAATTTGCAGTGGCAGATATGGTCAATACACTATGAACCAGGAAAGTACCACCACCAAAGTTATAGAGAAGCCTCCATTTGATCGATCAAGTTCCCAGGATTCTTTGGATGAACTGTCTATGGAAGACTATTGGATAGAACTAGAAAACATCAAGAGATCTAGTGAAAACAGACAAGAAGCTCAAGAGGTGGTTGTCGTCAAAGAGCCTGATGGTAATAACTAACAAATAAAGCTTTTGTCGTTTGTATATGGATTCATAGGAAATGAATGCATAGGAAGGAAGAGAATAAGAACAATTAAAGATAGGACCACCGAAAACAGATTCTGCCTTTCAACTTGAAAATTACTTGTTTGAGGCAGATTTATGGATGCAGCTGCCAGATACAACGGGCATGAGTAAGCTTAGTCATAGACGTGGCTTTAATGTTGATGGCTAAGCTCACTGTATCATAGCTTTTTAGAGTTAGACTTCATCTTTGAAACCATCTAACCTCCCTTTAAATTTCTTCTGTAATGTGGTAGCCACATTGTCATTTGGTCTCCAGTGAGTGCAGGTGGCGATAGAAAGAGCACTACTTGGCAGTGATACTGTTTTTCCAGTGGTCAGTCAGCTTGAGTTTTTTTGGTCTTTGTTTTACTGATTTACAATCTACAGTCCTCTAACTTTGACTCTCTTGCTGTAGTTATGCCTTTGGGAGAACAGAACAAGGCTCTTCTATTTTTACATGATAGCCTTTCCTATATTTGAGGACACTTATTTTGTTCCTAGCCAGGACCTTTATGGAAAGAAAATTCACATCAATCAATCCTTGTGGGTGGTTTTCAAAGACCTGTTGTGGGCCCGGCTATTTTGTCATTCAAAGTATAGTTCACCAGATTGGATGCAATGGCCCGGGTTTAGCCAACTAGCCTAAAAATATAGACTTGAACAGTAGATGGTGGCATTAGCATTTTAAGCTTCCATATTTACTTCTTTCTCATATTTGGTGCATAATTTCTGTAGAGTCACTTTCCCGCCATATTTCCCATTCTCTGCTATGATACTTGATATTCTGGGAGAAACATGTAAAACTTAAACATTTTTTTGTACTGTTTCTCTTAATTTCTGAAATTCAAGCAGTTACCAAGTTTTTCATGACCATTTCTCGTCTGTGGTATTAGCTTTCTTTCCATGCCCCGTGCCATCTATAAATTTGTAAGTACGTTTGTATAAGTTGTTATGTAAATGCCAAAACGTGAGGGCCCCAGTCAGTGCCTTGTGATCCACTAATAGAGACTTCATTCTCAACACAATGAGTTCTTAACTAAATGACTTAGGATCCAATTAAGTAGCAAAATCTATATAAATAAGATTTTTCTCCTTGGCTACAACATTGCTTGAAAAATCTACCAACACTAATTTAAAAAGAACTTGGAGATTTTCCTTAATTTGATTTCTTAGATCTAAAAGAACACTACAGTTAACTCATTCTTTAGTTTCTCGTTTATTTTTCTCTCATTGTTTCCCAAATATGTTACTGGTGAAGTTAAGCTTATTTGTAGCAATTAATAGTTCATACATTTGAGGTTACGTATCTTGTTCTTAGCCAGGACTTTCTAGAAAGAAAATTTACATAAACTAATCCTTGTGAGTGGTTTCTTTTTTCTTTTTTCTCACCCTTTCTTTCTTCGTGTTTCAAGATGGAAGTATCACACTAGTCTGCTGAATAAGGAGAAAATGTGTTTGAGAAAGCAGCTTTTAAGCCTGATACATAGAAGTATGTCATTATCTGTTTGATAATTCTCCGACGTTAAATTAGTTTCATTGATTTTTATGCACTATGTGATCATCAAGAAGACTGGGAATGTTTTTTACATGCCCACACCTTTTCTTAGACTTTAAGTTGTTTAAGTTTTACCTCTACGTTTTAATGGAAAAAGTGACTCTACATAGTAATCTTGTTCATTTTCCTTGTTGGGTAACAATATCAGCTTTTTTTCTGCAGTTTGGTTTTATACACCAGTACTGAGTTCTACCTTAACAGCATAAATAATAATGGCTGACTTACTTTTTTTTTTTTTTTTTTTTTTTTTTTTTTTNTTTTTTTGAGATAGAGTCTTGCTCTATTACCCAGGCTGGAATGCAGTGGTACAATCTCAGTTCACTGCAACCTCCACCTCCTGGGCTAAAGTGATTCCCTTGCTTCAGCCTCCCTAGTAGCTGTGATTATAGGCCTGCGGCACCACACCCAGCTAATTTTTGTATTTTTAGTAGAAATGGGGTTTCACTATGTTGGTCAAGCTGGTCTTGAACTCCTGACCTCAAATGATCCACCTACCTTGGCCTCCCAAAGTGCTGGGATTACAGGCCTGAGCTACCATGCCCAGCCTTGGTGACTTACTTTTTATGCTAGTAAACTGTTTTAGTTGTCTGATGTGCAGAATGCCTTGCACTGGCTTATGTCTCTTGAATCCAAAGTTATTAATACTTGATTTCTGCCCTCAAGAAGTTTATATAGTATAGAAAGACAGATAGGAAGGACTAGGGTCTATACCATGTGATATACTCTATCTTAGGGCTTCTCAAAGCTCCTCCCATGTAACATTCTCACCTGTAGTTATGGCATAGCTGGAAGAGGTGTGCTTTAATATACAGATTAGAAAACAGAGTGAACTTGAGGCCAAGTGACTTGTCCAAAGAGACTTGGCTATCAAGGTGCAGAAATGGGGTACAGACTCAGGTCTTTTGTGCCCAATTCATTGCTCTTTTATTTTCCACTATAAACATGATGACTGGAAATAATCCATTCTAATTATCTCTGCTTTTAAATAACGTTCGTTAGATCTTACACAATATTTACAGGCATGTGAACGTTTACTTCCTGCTTTCAGTGTTTTGAATTGATTGTTATTTAATTAGCTTCCTATATAAGCTTTTTATGCTGAATATATTGTGCTTTAAAAAAATTGTAAAATAACATAATCCGATGTGCTGACTTGGAAGATTAGAAAAATTAATTTGAAAATGATTAGTTCCCAATGTTCTGATGCTGTTAACTACTTTGCTGCACTCCCTGTCAGCTACAGTGAATAGGGAAAACAAGTCTTTCCATAAATTAGTGTTGGACTCTGAGGTAGTAGTGAATTTAAGCCAAAAAACTGGGCTTAATGTACAGCCCCAGCATTGACTTCTTTCTTTAACTTGATGGAAGTAAGTTATCTTTTCATTCCTTGCTCATCTCTGGAAGGGGAACAGCATCATCCTCTGGGTTAATCTGCAGGGAAGTTATAGAGGTTAATTACATGTGAAGTCATTTAAAAATTTTAATTGAGTATACATGAAATTGATCTAAAATTTGATATCATTGTGGCTGGAGTGTGTGGCAATTGTCCAAGTTTTAGATAATGATTCTTAGCACTATGGTTCGGTCACAATAGAAGAGTTTTAGTAAGAATTTTTAACAGCTTAAAAAATGTAAAGGTTCTTATATATTGTGATTTAAATACCACTTTTCTCTACTGTCTTAGAGGGAGAATTGGAAGAAGAGTGGCTTAAAGAGGCCGGTTTGTCCAATCTCTTCGGAGAGTCTGCTGGAGACCCACAGGAAAGCATGGTGTTTTTATCAACACTGACCCGGACCCAGGCAGCGGCAGTTCAGAAACGAGTAGAGATGGTCTCCCAGACCTTGAGGAAAAGAAACAAACAACACCAGATTCCTGACGTCAGAGACATATTTGCTCAACAGAGAGAATCAAAAGAAACAGTAGGTTTTCTTTTTTGATGTTAAGGCAAAGGAATAATTGCTTACAATCAATTGGATCAGTCTGGTTTAATTCAAATTATTAAAAACGTGTGATTACCTATTCTATGCCAGGCACCAAAGCTCTATGCTTGCAGGGAACAAGAGAGACTTGCTTCCTGCCTTTCTGGAAATTATACTCATGGGGCAGAAAACCAAGCTAATTAAAATTCAGCTTGATAATCCATGCATTAGGGGAAGAGGGTGTCCTTGGAGCATTAGAAGTCACTCTGACTCCACTAGGGGTGACAAAGACAGCTTCTCAGACAACATGATTACCAATTGTTATTTAGAGAAAAGTAGGAGCAGGATATTCTTCCCTATCTATTAATGCTTGCAGGAATATTTGACTTTTCCCTAGACTCATTTGGGGATGGATGGTGTAGAGTGTGAGGGAGCTAATTGCAGCTGAATTACACAGTAGGAACTTTGAGATATGAAGTAACTTCTTCTTTGTGGTGTTGAAGAAAGATCTTAGACAAATTTAATTTAATAGAGTTTAACCGAGCAAAGAATAATTTGCAAATCGGGCAGCCCCCCAGCCCCCTGTCACAGCAGATTCAGAGACTCCAGTGCTACCGTGTGGTCGAGGAAGATTTATGGACAGGAAAAGGAAAGTGATCTACAGAAAATGGAAGTGTGGTACAGAAACAGCTGGATTGGTTACAGCTTTGTGTTTGCCTTATTTGAATATGATTTGAACAGTTGGCCACCTTTGATTGCCCAAAATTTGGTGATTGACACAAGAGTAGGTTACAGTTTGTTTACACATCCAATTAGGTTAGAGTTCACCAAAGACAAAGAAATCCTTTAGGATGAATGAAGGAGGCAGCTTTAGGTTAAGCTTTAAGGTGTCTAGCCTTAGCACAAGTGACAGCACACAAAAGATGGAGTAAATATTTGTCTAGATGATTAACTTATTAATGAAACCTGTGGGATCTGGTAGAGACTGTGGGACTGATGAATGAAGAGAGGTATCAGGGAAGGCATGATGAAAGTTTGACAGGTTAGGTGGGGTGGCTCACAGCTGTTACCCCAGCAATTCGGGAGGCTGAGGCTGGAAAGTTTGAGATCAGCCCAGGCAACATAGCGAAACCCAGTCTCTATAAAAAGCTCAAGAATTAGCTGGGTGTGGTGGTGTGTTCCTGTAGACCCAGTTGTTTGGGGGCGCTGAGGCCAGAGGATTGCTTGAGCCCAGAAGGTTGAGGCTGCAGTGAGCTGTGTTTGTGCCACTGCACTCCAGGCTAGGTGACAAAGCGAGACCCCATCTCAAACGACAACAACAGCAGACAGTACAAGAACTGTGTGGTTTACATCAGTGCTACTGAATATGCCCGATGGTGGATTACCTATTACTCATCTGTAAGGGCATAAGGAGCTTGCACAGAATATAGATGATCCTTCTTTGTTTCATGGAAAAAGTCTTGTTGTCAGAAAGAAGAAAATCAGCTGATCTAGATGATGGTCTTGAGGTCAAAGTTGATTTACATTCTGGCCTGAGTAGCTCTGGCCTAGAAGACCCAGTGAGGTGGTTGGACTGGGAATGAACATGGAATGGGACTCTTGAACAATGATTGTAATAACACCAGTTGCTGCCACCATTGCTAAACACTTACTGTGCTCACCACTTTATGCACTTTATCTCTTAATCCTTACAGCTGTCCTGTGAGTGAGGTATTAGCATTTCCATTTTATGACTGAGGCTCATAGATTTTATTTTTTATTTTTGGAGATGCAGTCTTTCTCTGTCACCCAGGCTGGAGTGCAGTGACACAATCTCAACTCATTGCAACCCCAGCCTCCCAGGTTCAAGCAATTCTCCTGCCTCACTCAGCCTTCCGAGTAGCTGGGACTACAGGCTCATGCCACCATGCTCGGCTAATTTTTTGTATTTTTAGTAGAGATGGGGCCTTACCATGTTGACCAGGCTGGTCTTGAACTCCTGATCTCAGGTGATCTGCCTGCCTCAGCCTCCCAAAGGGCTGGATTACAGGTGTGAGCCACTGCGCCAGGCCAGATTTTAAGTAACTTGCTCAGTGTCCTGTAGATAGTAAACCCAAATTTGTTTGACTTTGAAGTACATGCTTTTAACCACTCTCTATCCTGGTACATTTGCATTTTGTACATGATTCTGACATTAAGCATCCTAAATCTGAGATTCTATTTACAATATAAATAAAAAATAAGAAAAATTTTATGATTATTTATTTAGAAAGAGGAATAGAAGGGTTTGTAAAAAAAAAAAAATATAAATAAAAAATAAGAAAAATTTTATGATTATTTATTTAGAAAGAGGAATAGAAGGGTTTGTATTTAAGGTATCTTCCTGTCATATAGATACTTTTTTTGTCTTTTGTAGACATTTTATTCTTGCAAGAAATCCCTTCTAGCTGCAGATTCCTACTCTATTTGCATGATCAATTCCAGTCCATTTTACAGGAATTTTGGGGTCCTTAAATTGCTCCGGGCACTTGCTTAAGTTAAGCACTTGCTTACCATCCCGTGGTTATTTGGGATATCCATACTCATGTTAAAGGACAGAACTAGGTTTCCAGCTGAAGAAAAATGATTGGTAAGGAAATTTAGTATTATGACATTTTCCTCCCAATTAGAGAACCCTCACTAAGGGAGTTAAGAGGAAGTGAAAAGGGGGAGGAAACAGAGAGCTGAGGCTAAGCAAAATATAAATTGCAGGATTTCTGCCAGTCTCCAAGAGGATGTTGCTACTCTGTGCTAGAAACAACATTTTCCAGCAAGTTTCTGGCAGTGTCTGAACCACATGGTTTGAGTCCAAGGTAATTGGTGGATTGTATCATCTGATGGAGTCATTAAGAGAGAACTAGCAAAAGGAAATTAAAATAATGTTAACTTGCTTCCAGTGTGTGCCTTTAATTGAAACACTGCCACCCATTAGAAAAGTGCTTTATCTCCCCCATCCCTTGAGCAAACTTGGGCCAGCCATCTTCACTTGCAGTTCTTCTGTTTTTGAGTGAGTATATATTCAGCTCTTCCATGTTAAATGCTTCCTCATGAAGGCCTTGCTGACACTAGGAAATATAATACAGAAATGAACACCATCTGTACTGCCATCTTCAATTGCTAAGGAAAATAATTCCAACCACATGCTCCAAAATATGTGTTCTTTTGTGAGATTGGAATCACTCACTGTGTTCATTGTGCCATGGAAGGCCAGCCTCTGCAGGCTTGTGGGAGGAGGGACGGAGGATGGGCCTGCTGTGTCCTTCAGGGGATTAAAGTGATGCTGGACACTCACATACCACTTCTGTGACTTGGTAGTCACTGTAACAGTCCTGGGCCTTCCCTGTCTCTAAGTGGTGCATTAATGGCCTAGATGTCCCTAGCCGAGAGCTTTTCTAGGCTCTTTTTAGACTTCAGTACTAAGTACCAGATCAGCTGGGGAGACCCCCACCCAGGTGGCCTGAAGGCAGTGAGAGGCAGACACCCACACAGAACAGCAAAGTAGGTCTATCCAGGGGGCCAAAAGCCTACTGAGCTGAGAGTCTCAGGGGCTGACAGCATTCCAGGCTGGAGTCCCCGAGCAGATTCCGATCCACATATTTATTCTCTCTGAGCAGGTGACTATTATTAACAAATAGGTGTTCTGTGCTTTCCCATAACTCAGAAATATACCCAGTAGGCAGCTATTACCTGCTCACCACTGATTACAGAAAAACTAAAGTGTTCTCCACCAGGGAGTCATGGGGTCAGGGTAAACAATATTTCTCAACACAGGAGGATGAAGTCCTTCTTGGACAGCAGCTTGAGGTGAAATGTGTGGTGAGACTATAATGGCCATTTTCTGTCTCTTGAGATAAAATCCAGTAGAATTATCAATATTATTTTTAAAATAATTCGAATAGACCTCTTTCTGTGGTTGATCCACACTCTCCTTCTTGATCTCTGAATTTCTTCTGAAGCCTTACCAAGAAAGGAGGAAGTACTGACCGGCCACTTTAACTGCTGAGTGGAGTCAGCTGTGGTTTACTATGTCCATAAGCCTTTGGAAGGCTCCATTCCTTGGGGGTCACTGCCCTGACCCCTTGAAAACAGGAGTTCCTTCAGATGTTTTAGCTCTTATTGCTGGTTTGGTAATTTAGTTATTTATCTCACATTTATTTCTTGCTTTGTTTTTTACATGAAGACTTTCTATTTTATTAGAGACATGTACTTTTATAGTTTTGTAGCAGCGTGATTGAGATATAATTCACATACTATACAATTCACCCACTTAAAGTACACAATTCAATGGTTTTTTTTTTTTTTTTTTTTTTTTGCATTCTCTTTGACCCGTTTTCATTTTCTACATTTATTTTTTCTTTCACTTTTTTAGTGGGATAGTCTTTTTTTTTTTTTTTTAGCATATTCACCGTTGTGCAACTATCACCACCATCACTTTTAGCATATTTTTATTATCTCCAAAAGAAAGCCTGTATCCATTAGCAGTTATTCTCCGTATTTCTCTCCCTACTCTTAGGTGACCGCATGTCCGCTTTGTGTCTCTATAGTTTGCATATTATGGTCATTTGCTATCAGTGAAATCATATAATATGCGGCTCTTCGTGACTGGTTTCTTTCACTTAGTGCAATGTTTTCAGGGTTTATTTATGTTGCAGCATATATCAATACTTCATTTCTTTTTATAGCCAAATAACATTCCATTGTACAGATAGACCAAATTTTGCTTATCCATTCATCAACTAATAGATACTACTAATTTTTTAACATGTTTGTCTTTTCTCCTCCACTAAATAGTGGCATTCTTGATGACAGGAACACACTCAGATCTTTTTTCATGTTTCCCACTGGGTCTGCTATGGTCTCTTACAAGTTGTACGTAATCAAATATTTTTTGGATGACTGCTTGTTGATTATTACCTTAGTATCTTTTTTCCACCGTGATTATTATAATTCTGAGTACATTTCTTGTACTCTAAAGATTAGTAACAGAATTATTTACAATACTGTTTTCTCTGGTTTTGAGTTGGTGATGACTAAATGGCCTGTTTTCTATGTTTAGGCTCCAGGTGGCACTGAATTGCAGTCACTTAGAACAAATGAAAACAAATACCAAGGAAGAGATGGTATGTTGAACCTGTTTTTTTCTTTTTTTTTTCCCCCCTCTCTTTAATTAGTATAACAAACAGTTACAGTCTTACACTCACCTTCAATTCTAGTAAGCAAATTATATTAAAATGCTAATGTAGGGTCCCAAGTGGATCATTACATGAGGCTGAGCTTATAGTTGACCTTCAATTTTTTAAAATGTGTATCCCTATCTTCTGATTCAAAATGCATGTATGTATCTTCCTGAATGCTTATCATGTGCCAGATGCTATCGGGAGATGTTTACTTCATTTAATACACTAAAAAACGATGTAATGGTTATTGTTCTTATTAACCCGTTTTACAGGTGAGTGAACTGAGGCTTAGAGATGTGAAGCCACTTTCCAATGTTACACAACTAGTTACTGAGGCAGCAAACTTGCAGCATTATTCTTAAGTCACAAGCTCCTAATTCGTAAATGGGGTAACTTTTTAGATACTGTAGAAAAACTTTTAAAAATAGTTAAGATTGTTATGGGCAATTGATTACAATTTTCCTTTTTCTTTTCTTTCTCTGCTAATGTTTGGTATTCCAGAAATGAATTAGAAATTCGAGGTATGGAAGAAAGTAACTTTTTTTTTTTTTTGAGGTAGAGTCTTGCTTTGTTGCCCAGGCTGGAGTGCAGTGGTGTGGTCTTGGCTCACTGCAACCTCTGCTTCCCTGGTTCAAGTGATTCTTCTCCCTCAGCCTCCCCAGTAGCTGGGATTACAGGCATGTGCCACCATGCCCAGCTATTTTTTTTTTTTTTAATCTCTAGTAGAGACAGGGTTTTGCCATGTTGGCCAGGCTGATCTCGAACTCCTGACCTCAAACGATCCGCCTGCCTCAGCCTCCTAAAGTGTGATTACAGGTGTGAGCCACCATGCCCTGCCCAAAGTAACTATTAAGACCTTGTTAATACTAAGAAAGAATTTATGGCTATTTCATTTGTTTACCAAAAGGAAAAATATTCTAAATGAAGTTAATAGATTTAAACTTAAAAATGTAGTCCTTAATTGTTGTTTAACAAACAAAAACAAAGGTGATCTATGTTTATGTTCCTAAAATTTAGCAACTGGTGTCCCTGTCATTAATAGTGTTGCATTTGGTTTGGAAGTAGTAGGGGAAGGGGTATTAGGTAAACTGTGGAGGACTGAGGAGTGTTCCCAATGTTCCTATAAAAATCCTACATTATTCAAGATCACATAGGACATTTTCCTTCCACACTTTTCTCAGAACTTCTCTCTCGCACCCCTGCCTTAAAGATAATACGCACGCACGTGTATATACACATATATATTTATAAAAGCACTTGCTTTTTACTGTTTTGTGGATGTTTCTCCAGTTATGTATGTTACATCTAAATGAAATCACTAGGTGTTTTCTCAAATCTATGTGCCCGCAGATGTTGCAGTGGCAAGCAAGCTGGCATAGCTACCCTGCCTGCTAGAGACCTGGGTCGTCAGGAGAGACAGACGGGTTTTTTGTGCTAATGTCAACATGCTTTGGGCTCTGGGGAAGAGTGACTGGCAGTTGGTGAACAGATACTGAGGAAAACATTGTCCTTTTCTTGGTGTTTTCCTCCCTTGCCAGGGGTCATGATGTAGGCTATAGCAACAAAAGTTCTGGAAGACAAGTTCATAGTGTGAGCACTTTCCTGCCTAGCTTGCAGCAGGCAAGTGAAATGTGACAAACTTGCTGCTTGATTTACATCTGCTTTTGCTGGAATGCTACGGAGTGGGAATAGAGCCTCCGATCAGAATAACAAGAGAATGTGTAATGCCATCCAAGTCACTGAGTAGTTCCTATTGCACCTGTTCTGGGCAGCACCTTGCTGTTTCACTAGCCAGTGAATTAACCAGCATAAGCCAAACATTGGAAAGTTGAGGATGAAATGCATGGAAACATTGTTTCAGGTTCAAAAGTGGGGCTGTTTCTGATTAAAATTTGAAGGCATGGATGACATAGTCTCTTGTGAATGCTTTCCCCACACTTGGGTTTTTAAAGGTATTCCGCCAATGATACTTATTTTAAATGAAAAAGTTGCTAAGTTGTATAGTTGCAAGGGTTGTCACATTTCAAATTCATTAATCCACTGCAATGTGTTCATTTTTCATTAAATCATAAATTCTATGAAATATATTTAGAAATATTAATAATGCCCCAATAATTTTTAAAACTTTTGTATTGATATGTGGTTTCTTATTTTCTTTGGGGTTTCCACAGAGGAATGAAAAAATCTTTTTTTTAAAATAGAAGCAATTGAATCTTAAAGTCAGGTGGTTAAAAAATTTTTAAAGGCATTTCAGGATATTTTGGACAACTGAAAAACTTGAGGAGTTTTGCAAAATGTTTGTAACTCAGTGCTATTGTGCACTTAAAAAGAGACTAGATAACAGAAATGTTATTTATTTTAGGACCTTAAGAACCAAAAGGTTGATTTAAACATTCTGTTCTTGTTAAGAGTGGATAATTAAATCATCATTTATTAGCCAAGTAATCATCCATTTCTTGTAGCAGCACCCCCCTTTAGCTCCCAAACTGCTTTTTTTTCTGTGCTCTGCCTCAACTTGATTTTCTATTTTAGCCAGAACTTTTATGTGCAGTATTTTTTTTTTTTTGCCATGCTTTTGAAGGAAATTTATGTGTTAAATGTATACTACCTTAATTATAATTACTCGGCTTTACATTCCGCAGAGTCTGTTGGTGTGGGTGTGAGTGTGGGGGTATTTATTACAGCCCTGATGTGGAGGTGCTGAGAAGAAAGAGTAGTTTCTGAAGTCTTGCCCACAACTACTCAGCTGCTGGAAAGGTAGCTTCTAATTTAGGAAAATGGCTAATCATTTTTTTCCTCTTAGAATGGTTTCCTAGGAAACCAATGTACATAGTCACAGTAAAACATAAAAGAGTATAAACCAGAGGGAAAATAAAATTAATATTGTGCTTTCACATTCATGTCGATACTTTAAAAAATTAATCATCAAAAGGTGTAAGCATTCTAATTTAAAAAATAGACTGTTGAGAAACATAAATGTACATGGCAGCAGATGAATACCAGTAATATCAATGGTCTTTAAATGTATTCTTAGTTTTGGAATTAGCACAGGTCAATTCTTACTTTCTTAACTGTGAGATGCCACCAGGACCAGCTATGTAATTTGCAAGGTCAGGGACAAACTGAAAATATAGGGCCTCTTATTTACATTTCATGATGTAACAGCAGAGCATTAAACTAAGTGTGGGACCCTCCTGTGCTTGGAGCCCTTTGTGGCTGCCTGGGTCTCATGCCCACAAAGTTTACCCTGCTTAGTGAATGGGACTGAGTAAGACTCGATTCATATTTACTTCTAAACTTGTTTTGATTAAATTAGGCGATCCTCTCACCTCAGCCTCCCAAAGTCTTGGGATTACAGGGATGATCCCTTTGTCTCTCCCTCTCTCTCTTTCCCACTTCTTTCACCCTTTCCCTCTATCCCTTCCTCTCTCACTATTTTTCCTTCCGCCCTCCCCATTAATTTATTGAAGAAACTTGGTTATTAAGTTGTAGAGAGTTTCCCCCTCTGACCATTCCCCTGGTGTAGTTTAACATGTTCTTTTGTGTCTCATAAATTAGTTGACTTTAAATTGATGATCAGATTCAGTTTCACTTTTTTTTTTGGTGGTCAAGACTGATGATATGTGATTGTGTGTTTTCTCTTGAGAAGCTCGTATATCTGTTTGTCTTTCTTTTTTTTGGTCAGTGTAGCAGCTGCTGCTGATTAATACCTGGATCCATTAGTTTATTAACGGTTACAAAATTAAAATGGTTTAAATTCATTTTGAATTTAAACGAATATAAACATTATTTTTCTGAGCTGCAGACTTTCAATAATATATGTAATTATGACATTTATCTATTAAATTTTTAAATTAACTTTAGCTTCCGTCACTTTGTTGTGTTCGCATGTCAGCCTGTTAGTATGTAAGCATGTGTATACACTGCATTTTGTAATTCATAGCCTTTTACTACTATTCAAAGGTCTACAGTGAGAAAATACCAGTTATCTTGGTTATTGGCTCTAGGTTTTTTCTAATGTCAGTTGCATTAAGACCAAAAGTTTACAAAATAGTCAAATTTAGAAGTATTTTCTCCAAAGCTTAAATCAGGTGTTTTCAGCAAAGAGGTTTTTAAATGTTAATTCCTCTCTGGAAGATTAACAAAAAACCATAAATGCCAAAACAAAGTTAAACTGACTATATCCTTGAAATCTTGATGTAAATATGTGAAAATGATTTGACTAGTATTTATAGTTGTAGGAACTCTTATACGCTTTGACATAATCAAGTGCAAACCCAACCATTCCCGTGCCAGGTACGTCCAGACCCGACTCGCAGAGTGATAATTTTTTGGCACTAACTCTTGTTTTGGAATTTTTACTATGATAGATAGGTAATATTCCAGAAAGGAAATGTAGGGTGTAGAAGAAGTTTATTCCAAGAATCTGATCCACTCTGAGTAAATTAATTAAATGCTAAATTACTAGCTTTACAAGAGATTACTGCTCATCACCTCCCCCTTCTTTTGCTTTTAGTTTCTCTGTGTAGAACAAAACAACAATTAGGACTTCAAAATCTTTTGAGGTTTTTCATTAGCAGTTTATTATCTTTCAGCAATGTTTTGGAATTGGAACCCAGTTTTAGGATTGCACAGTTGAACTATAGATTGCTAGCCACCGTCATCTCCCTGCCCACTTCCCATGTACGATCCATAGGATTCTTGAGTACACTCCTTATTATTAAAGGAACAGCTAAGTATTGCCTAGAGAACATAGTACTCCTCCCAAATGTTTTTATGTAGTGAATGCATTCGAATTTTTTAAAAAAAAGAAAGAAAGAAGTAAAGCATATTAATTGGGTTCTTTTCTCCCTACTTTTCTCCCTGTCCCCCAGACCAGGCATCTAACCTTGTTGTTGGTGAAAAGAAGCCGATCCTACCTGAGGAGACACCTGCCTCTGAAACAGACATCAACCTGGAGGTATCATTTGCGGAGCAAGCACTCAATCAGAAAGAGAGCTCCAAGGAGAAAATCCAGAAGAGCAAAGGCAATGATGCCACATCACCTGTACGTCGTACACTGTTTATAAATATTCAGATATGTACACATATACATATACATCTACACACACACACACATACACATATACATATATATATATATACACACACACACGCACACATACAGAGGGAGACAGAGAGAGAGAGACGAGGTCTCACTATGTTGCCCAGGCATAACTCAAATTCCTGGGCTCCAGCAATCCTCTCACCTCAGCCTCCCAAAGTCTTGGGATTACAGGGACGATCCACCACACCTGGCCCAGAATATATTTTTCATCAACTTTTTATTTTAAAAATGTAGAACCCACAGAAAAGTTGAAAGAATAGTATGGCAAACACCATATGGTTTTCATAGATCAATTCAACAGTTATTAACATTTTATAACCTCTTTTTCTTTTCTATATCTATCTACATGTATGCTCTAACTTTTGTTTTTAGTTTAACAAGGACATAGAAAACAACACAATTATAATACTTAAGAAAGTTAAACTGAAGTGATAATTATATTTAATATATAGTTGTATCAAAATTTCCCCAGTTGTCACAATATTATTCTTTATAGCTTCTCCCTTTTCCACTGCCGTTTGAGTTTCAAACATGGGTCATATACTGTATTTGTTTTCATGTTTATTTGGTTTTCTTGAATCTATGTCAATCTCCTGCTTTTTTTCAATATTAATGAAGAGTCCAAGTCCGTTGTTCCTTCAGGACTGGATTCAACTTAAACATTTTTAGCCACATTTACTGCTTGGACAACGTTTATACCTTTAATTGCATCATCAGAAGAGGTGCATGGTATCCGATGGTCTCTTTATTGGTGATAGAAGTTTGATCACCAACTTGTCTAAGGAGAGATGTTCACTAGATCTCCCCCTTGTAAAAATATACCTTTCCTATGTGTAGTTAATAATAATTTGCCATCCTTGAGACTGGGCACATTTCCTGTATGTCAGTAAAGCCTATTGCCCAGTGGTTTCACCATCCATTTTTAACTTTGCCTGAAACAATAACTGGTGCTTGAGAAATGGTTATTTTAAAATTCTATTATTCCTTCTACACTTATTGGCTGACAGTCTTCCATAATTGCTCCTTCACTTTCTAGCACAAGATGTTCCAGGCTCTCGTTGTAATTTTCTTCCCGCAGACTTGAAAGCATCCATGTCTTCAGGAAGCTCTGGTACTTTTTAGCAGCGAATTGTATTTAGAAACCAAGCTCTGTGCAGTGAATGTTCTCATTGCTACTGAATGTCTTGTATTTTCTAAAAAGTGCATTTATTTATGTAGAATTTCACACAGGCAAAAAGTTAAAAAGAATGGCATTCTGAACCCCCAAATACTCAGCACTCAGCCCCAACATTCATTAACCCACAGCCAATCCTGACCTATCCATACCCCCACCCACTTCCCTATTCTGTGTTATTTTGAAATACATCTCTGAATTCTATTTTATCATCTCTATTCCTAAAAGGGAAAGAGGGGATTTTAAAACTCATAACCATATAACTATTATTTTACCAAAAATGCTAACAATTTTTAATTTCAAACATCTAATCGGTGTTCAGATTTCAAATTGGATCACATAATTTTATGATCTTTTTGTACAGTTTGAGCCAGGATCCAAATAAGGCTCTTGTATTGCAATTAATAGATAAATCTTTTAAGAATTTTAAAATCTCCTCCATTTTTTTCTCTCTCCCTCTCTCTCTTTCCCGATACTTTCCTCCTTTCGCTCTAGCCCTTCCTCTCTCTATTTTTCCTTCCTTCCTCCCCATTAATTTATTGAAGAAAGCTGGTTATTAAGTTGTGGAGAGTTTCCCCCTCTGACCATTCCCCTGGTGTAGTTTAACATGTTCTTTTGTTTCTTATAAATTAGTTGACTTTAAATTGATGATCAGATTCAGTTTCACTTTCTTTTTTTGGTGGGGGGTGGGTCAAGACTACGTCTGAGGTGTGATTGTGTGTTTTCTGTTGAGAAGCTCATATATCTGTTTGTCTTTTTTTGTCAATATAGTAGCTACTGCTACTATATTAATACCTGAATTAATACCTGAATACATTAGTTTATTAACGGTTACAAAATTATGATCTAATATGCTCTTCTTTTTATTTGTTTGAGAACAACTTTCTCAAAGTGGTCGTTTTACCTTTTATTGGTTTTCAGAAATTGTTGGCTTACTAGCATTTTTTACCTGTGACCAATTATTGTTTTAATTTGCTTGGTAAAAAGTAGTCTTAACTCATGGACTTATATGTATTTATAAAAAATAGTCTTAACTGGTGGATTTACACGTATTTGACATGACCCTAGACTAGATTTTACAGGCTTGTCTGGTGTATTTTCTCTTCCAGACCTAGATTGATTTGTTTCTGAAGGAAACCCTGATTCCGTTTAATAGAAATAGACTTTGTGACTATGCTCAGGGCACTAGGAGTGTTCATTTCTTTGAGTTGGCCATTACTTTTGAGCCTTTTCAGAGGACAGAGGTACATCACTATCTTCTGTCTTCCATGCTGAGAATTGCAGATCTCAGGAAATGGCAGATGACATATTTAGAATATCACGTAATTACCTGTTTGCTTTCTCCTACGTAATGCACAGCATTCTCAGAATATGCTAATACTACCATCAGCAATATGACCACTAGAAATGGTTTAAACTTGTTTTTCTTTTTTCTTTCTTTCTTTCTTTTTTTTTTTTTTTTTTCATGTGTGTGTGTGTTGGGGGTACATTGTAAAAGGGACTTTCTACAGTAAAATTACTGTGCTTTAGGTTGCATAGGATTGTTATTCCTTGTATGGTTAAGCCATCAACTGCATACCAACTTTGGTTAATTTGCTTTATTTTCAATTTTTAGAGATTGCTTTTTTTGAAATTAAATTTTGATTTACAAGTATGTAAAATGTACAGTCCAACAATGAAGCTGAAAAACAACATGTATTAAAAGTCTAGCTTTTCTCCTTCTGCTACCAACGTATTCAATCCCCTCTCTTAGAGGCAAACTTTCTTTCCTTTTAATATCATGATTTATCCTTTTGTTCATACGTAAACGGTAGCTTGCTATTCAGTTTCTTCCACCTTGATTTTTGTTTTGTTGACTTAGTGGTATATTCTGGAAATCATACCAAAGTAGTATAGAGGAATATTTCTCACTTCTTTTTTATTAGATACATTCTACTCCATTGTATGGATGTATTATAATTTATTGAATCCGTTGTGGACATCTGAATTATTTGTAGGCGTGTGTGTGTGTGTCTGTGTGTGTGTATTTTATTTTTGAAATTGAGTTTCAGTCTTGTCACCCAGGCTGGAGTGCAATGGTATGATCTCACTCACTGCAACCTCCGCCTCCTGGGTACAAGCAATTATCCTGTCTCAGCCTCCCATGTAGCTGGGATTATAGGTGCCCACCACTGTGCCTGCTAATTTTGTATTTTTGTTAGAAATGGGGTTTTACCATGTTGGCCAGGCTCGTCTCAAACCCCTCTCTTCAAGTGATCCACCTGCTTTGGCCTCCCAAACTACTAGGGTTACAAGCATGAGCCACTGTGCCCAGCTTTCTTGTATATTTTTAAAAATCTGTGCTTATACCTAATGGGTAAAGTAAGAGTATGCAAATGTGGCCTGCCAGACTATCCTTAGGAAAAGTATGTTTTCTTCCTTCTATTTTTTCTCGAGACGGAGTCTTGCTCTGTCACCCAGGCTGGAGTGCAATGGTATAATCTTGGCTCACTGCAACCTCCGCTTCCTGGGTTCAAGTGCTTCTCCTGCCTTAGCCTCCCGAGTAGCTGGGGTTACAGATGCATGCCACCACTCCGACTAATTCTTAGTATTCTTAGTACAGATGGGGTTTTACCACGTGGTCCAGGCTGGTCTTGAATTCCTGACCTTGTGATCTGCCCGCCTCGGCCTCCCGAAGTGCTGGGAGTACAGGTGTAAGCCACTGAGCTTGGCCAAATAGTATGATTTTAGAGTGACAGTCTTCATCTTAAAATGTGGAAAGGTTTTATATTGAAGAACAGTAGAACCTAAACAAAATGAAGACGTTGGCTTTTAAGATATAGACTCAAACAATGGAATGAAATATAACTAAGCTCCACTTGAGAGTTTTCAAAACAAAACTCCCTCTGCCACTTTCTTCTCTGTTTAGCCAATTTACGCTCACCTACCTTCTTGATTTTAATCATGTTGTGCCCCAAGTTTAAAATGACCTCTCCATTTCTACCCCTCTGTTGTTCCATATTTGCCAAGGAAACCTTCATCTATTCCTCAGAGACTAGTTCAAGATCAGTTTTCCTGTTAAGTCTTTCCTGATTGTGAACTTATTTATTAGACCAAATAAATATGTGAAATCACCTTTGATTTAGGCTGCATGCTTTAGACATTACGGTTAATCTGTCCATGTATTTGTTTATGCAAATATGCATATACTCGTCTATACAAACTTTTGTTTAGTTCATTTGTCTTCTAGAAGGTATGGACTCATTGTAAAGTTTCTACAAGTCTTTCCCATGATTGAAGAAGTAAAGATTTGTATTCACTACTCTGAGGCAGGTGTCTAAACAGATAAAACCTTAAGTCCCATTTCTGTTCCATGCTCCCCTCCTTCTGGAAATAAGCAGTAGGCTTTATGTAATACATTGTTCTCTGTTGACCTCATTTCATATTGACTTCCTTTTCCTCACAGCATCGAGCAGTCTTTGTTAATTCTTTATGATCTCTCACAGTGGATTCAAATTTCTCTTCTTAAATTTGGAGATCAGGTTTTATAACCTTTAATTTGCTTTAGTTTGATAATGTAGCTACTTAGTGTATACACATTATATCTCAGAAATTATGCTCTTCAATTATTTTATTTATTAGATGACCTCGAGGAGGTAGAGATCCCTGTTTTTCATTCATGGAAACAGCTTAGAGAGGTAACTTGACATGCTGAGGCTTGACATTAATGACTATGCTTTTGAAGCCTTTCTCTTGCTTTCCAAGTCAAAGCTAGAACGATTTGATGAGTAAAAAATCAAGTTTATTATTAGTGACGCAGTGCCTAAGGGCCCATCATGCAAAACCTACAAAAGAGTGGCACAGCCTGGAAAAGCTACCTAGTTAATTTGTGGAAACACCTGGGAACCAATGACCTTATAAATTTTTTTTTTGAAAATTTTTATTTTATTATTTTCTTTATTTTTTTGAGATGGAGTTGCATTTTTGTTATCCAGGCTGGAGTGCAATGGCTCGCCACAACCTCCACCTCCCGGGTTCAAGTGATTTTTCTGCCTCAGCCTCCTGAGTGACTAGAATTACAGGCACCCGCCACCACACTCGACTAGTTTTTGTATTTTTAGTAGAGACAGGGTTTCAGCATGTTGGTCAGGCTGGTCCCAAACTCCTGACCTTAGGCCATTCACCCACCTTGGCCTCCCAAAGTGCTGGGCTTACAGGCATGAGCCACCATGCATGGCCTTATTCTTTTCTTTAAACACATTTTTCAAGAAGTAGAGATCTTTAATCTTGCTGAAATTTCACGGCTTTCTCTTAGCCAACAAACTGAACCATTCAGTCTATTAACTAAACAAAAAAACGACAGGAATCTTCATAAATATTTAAAGCTGCTGCTATGAATTAAACATTGGGATAGAGAACTAACTCCTTCATTAGGCACAATGTTTAAATAAATAAATAAATAAGCTCATGACATATATCGCTAGGTAAATCAAATGTTTGAATTAATCATATTTCAGGATTCTCTAAACATTTACCTTGGGTAATGCTTTGAACGACTGTATTACATGTGTCTGGCTTATTAGACCCAAAGCTACTGATTTTAATGTAAACATTCAGGACTTTTTTTAAAAAAAAAGGTAAATATGGTTGATTCAGCATTCAGAAAACAAAACAATTAGCAGTAATGTAGAGCCGAGCATGGGAAAAATGTGACGAGTTTTGCGTGACTGTTAAAAGGAAAACTCAGTACAAATCACAGAAAATCAGGGGAACACGAAGCCAGTGGCGCTTCACCTCACTGAGTTTGATTCTGTGCTCTCTTCCCTGTAGGATGTATGTCTTCATTCATTTAGAGGACCGTGACAAAGCACCCATCGTGTGCCAGGTCTATGGTA
Organism: Cebus imitator; assembly: GCF_001604975.1. Taxonomy (NCBI): domain Eukaryota; kingdom Metazoa; phylum Chordata; class Mammalia; order Primates; family Cebidae; genus Cebus; species Cebus imitator. The sequence continues at coordinate 2,973,463 of NW_016107396.1, forward strand.
TAACAGGGTTACAGAAGTGATTAGGAAGTAGCTCCTCTCCTTGAGGCGCTCCCAGTACCATATCAACACCTATCAACCTAGATATCTCCCTGCCTACTCCGGTGGATGGGGAAAATGGAGTAGAACAGAACGGTTACAAAACTTTGGATTTAGGAGAACTGAATTTGCATCTCATTACATCACTGGCTTTGTGGCCATGTTTAAGGCACTTAACTGAGTCTCCATTTCTTCACCTAGAAGATGCTGTAGTCATTCTTATCTTATTGGGACTTTTGCAGAATTAAATGAGGAACTCTTTTTCAGACAGGAGAATTATTATTGTCATTTTTTTCTTACCTTGCCATGACACACAAGAATAAAGAAAGACCGTGAAATGTTGATATGATTTTAAAAACTCCATTAAAAATATAATATGTAATACTTTTGGAGTGCTCTTTATAATTTGATCATTACCACAACTTATAGGTCAGGTTCAGTTGTTATTCTCATTTTACAGATGAGGAGGCTAAGGGACAGAAGGGGACATCGTTTGCCACAGGTCACATAGTAAGTGATGAAAACAGTAAGGGCTCCACTTTCTCGAACCCTGTGCAGTGCCCCATGGATGCCATCCTGCCCACTGCTGGAAATTTGCTTAGGCTCTCTCTTCAGTGATGTTCATTGCTGTTTATCTGGTGTTCTCCTAGGAAAAAAATACGTAAAAACACTTAAGAAAGACACCTCTCCTCTTGCAGTGAACTTGAAGGCTCTCTCTTGGAATTGAGTTTGCTTAAAGGGAATTAGCTCCTCATTTACTAAAAGTCACAGGTTTTACAAATTGCTCTAGGAGAGTGACTGCAGCATTTTCATCTCACAACTCCTTTATATTCTGAAAAATTATTAAGGGCCTCAAAAAGCTTCTGTTTATGTGGCTTATACCTATGGACACTTACCATATCTGAAAATATAATTGAGAAATTGAAAAACTATAAATCCATTTAATATAACAATATTACAATTAACATAAATACCTTTTTCAAAATGGAAAATAGCTATATTTTCTGAAAAAAAAGTAAGTGTATCATGGTTTTAATTTTAGCTAGTCTCTAATGTCTGGGTTTAGTTGAAGTCAGCTGGATTCTCCTATTTATGTTTGCATTCACTCTGCTGCAATAGCACTCATTTCCATCTGGAAAACTCCACTGTATACTCATGAGAGAATGAGAATGTGAAAGGCAAAATAATGTCTCACTAATTATTAAATTAGTTTTGGACTTTTTGTCCTAAGCAGAATTACTGCTTTAGGACATGTCTTTTGCCCTAGTATTTAGACAATGAAGTGTTAATGATATTTTGCAAAAAATAAAGCAAAGAGAATAAAATAGAGGCAGTTAAATTACCTAATCAGCAATTGACTTAAATGAAAAATTCAAAGGTAAATCCAAACTGTACGAGAATGATCAGTTTTAGTAATGGGTAAACACAATGGGACTATAATATGTATTAAATGCACACACTAGTGAAATTTGTTTTTTTATCTTGTGGTTTGTTTTCTTATGTTTAATGTGTTTAACATTAAAAGATGATATTTGAGAAAGATGATATCTCTACGTGCTTGTGATCATGAAGTAACATCTTAGTCCCAGCTTATTCAGCAGTGAAAGTAATATACTAATTGAATACCCCTAATCCAAAACTCCAAAATCCTAAATATTCCAAAATTCAAACCTTTTTGAGCACTGGCATGATGCCACAAGTGAAAAATCCTACACATAAGTCCTTAACACAAACTGAGTTTCATGCAAATTAGTTAAAATATTTTATAAAATTGCCCTCAGGCTATGTGTGTATAAAACATAAATAAATTTTGTGTTTAGACTTGGGACCCATCCCCAAGATGTCTCATTGTGTATCTAAAAATATTTCAAAATCTGAAATCCAAAGCTCCTCTGGTCTCAAGCATATTGGATGAGGGATACTCAGTCTGCAGTAGCAACCACATAAAAGTACTTGGGACGTGCTGGGCACTAAACCTCACCACAGCCCTCTGAACTCAGTGGTCAGTCCTCCTCCTCTTACTCCTTTTTGTTGCCATTTTCCTCCTTTCCCTCCCCTCCATCTCCCATTTTACAGAAAGAAAGGTTAAGCAGTTGCCCTAAGGCACACAACTAGTAAGTAGCTAGATGACTGGTGAGCTCTGAAGTCCATGATCTTCAATTCCCTGTGTCCTCTACTCTTACCCCAATGCACTGTAGACTTTCTGGACCAATCTTACTTGGTTTTTGTGACAATTAAAAAATACATAATTGTATGTGGAGGGTACTTGGCACATTCTAAGCATGTACTCATGGCTACTATTCTTCTTTCTCCTCCCACTACCTGTCTTCCTCATGTCATCTTCCTCTGCTTTCCTCTTCTTCCCTCCCCTTCTCCCCTTCCTCTTCTCCCCCTCCCATTTTCCTTCCCCCTTTCCCCCTCTTCCATTGCCTTCTCCCCTCCTCTTCCTCTCTCCCCCCTCCCCTGCTACCTCCCCTTACTTTTTCCCCTTCCCTTCTCCCTTCCCATTTTCCCCGCCCCTCTCCCCTCCGTCCTCTCCCTCTTACTTTTCCCTCTCCCTTTCTCTTCCCCCTTTCCCTCCCCCTTTCTCTTCCTCTCCCCCTTTCCTTTTCCTTCTCCCCCTCCCCACTCCCTTTCCCTCTCACCTTCTCCTTTCTCCTCCCTCTCCTTCCCCCATCTCCTTTCTTCTCCTCTTTCCCTTCCCCCCTCCTCTTTTCCTTCCACCTTCCCCTCTCTTCCTCCCCTCTTCCTCCCCTTACCCCATCTTTCTCCCCTTCCCCCTTCTCTCTCTCCTTCTCCCCTTCCCTTCCCCCTCTTCTCCCCACTTTCTTTACCTCCTCCTCTTTCTTTTTCCTCTCCTATTTCCCCCCTCCCCACTCTCTTTCCCCTTTCCTTTTCCCCTCCTCTTTCCCTTTCCCCTCATAGATTATGCTTGACTTCTAGCCTTCCTTGGTTTCTGAAGGTCACTTAACTAGAAGTCTTTTTCTCCTTTGGGCTCACTGTCTCTTTTGCCCTCTGAGCCACTGGGATTAACATTCCAAATGCGTGGTCTGGTCTCATTGTCTGTCAAACTTTGAATGTTGAATCTCAACACTCCGGAGTCATCGTCATGAAGAATCACTCTTCCTTCTGACTGGAGAAATTCTATTGTGGCTTTTCTTATCACTTATTCTGAACATAACTTCTTTCTATAGTTGGTTTTTTCTTCCTGCATTACAATGGGGGTTAGGTGCTGTAAACTTTTACTATATTAATGATGTTTATTTTAGAATTTCAGAGTGCCAAAAGACAAAACGGGTACCACAAGGATTGGTGACCTTGCACCCCAGGACATGAAGAAAGTTTGCCCTTTAGCCCTAATTGAGCTGACGGCCCTCTATGATGTATTGGGTATTGAGTTGAAACAACAAAAAGCTGTGAAAAGCAAAACAAGAGGTAATCATGAAATGACAGACAGTGGATTTATTTCTAAAATAGCAAGGATGGACTTGGCTTTTTAGCAGGATTTCTGGCAGACAGAGGAAACACCTACAAAATAAACCAACACTTGAATACATCTACAGTTTATATTCTAAGATGTTGCCTTCAAAAGTTTTATAACTTCGTAGAAATACACTGAGTCCTAGACTATAGAGAAAAAAGGCATAATCAGATAATTCTCATAGAAGGAAATTCTGAAGCAAGGAATCTTAACTCATGTGCTTTCTCCTTTGAAAACTATATATTTCAAAAGATACAGTTACTTGGTGTATATTTATTTCCAGAATCAGATCTTGAAAAATGACTTTAAGATGGTTGATTCTAAATGATTACTTTGGTTATTCATTGGATAGGAAATAAATAGGCCAGTTAGTAGTCTGCCCCTTTGTTCCTGGACATTGGAATTTTACATATTTTGCAAAGACAGTCTTTCCCCTACTGCTAAGAAAATAACACCATTGTGACCCAGCAATGCCACTGGATTGTACTCATCATGGAAATGTGGTGTGATTTTTTTTTTTATAAGTATCTTGCTTTACCCATTAAATAAACAATTTCTTTTTTATAATATAATAGAAAACAGACACCTCCTCAGTTTTTGTTTCTCCAGTAATTTATTGGTCATGAAATCCACATAACTCTCTGTTGACAAAGCTTCACTATTTAGGAATCTTTGTCCTCTTGTTTAACTTTAGAGGTATCTCCGAAAGAGAAACCAATAATGAGGATTATTGAATTGCTATGGTAACATTCACAAAGACAAGTATTCACCTGATTTAGGTTTTAGAGTCAATTACTCTGTAGGACTGAAGTGTACCTTCCTCCCTTCTGGTCCTCTGTCATGCTGGGCCCCAGAAGACCTCATTCTGTGCCTAGTTCCTTTGAGTGCTTTAGCATAAAGCCTAGGATGGTGAATTTCTGAGTTAAATGGTGCTCTGTTTTTTCATAAGTCCATTATGGATAATGAAGACTTAAGATGCTTTCTGAGAAGCTCATCACAAAGCCTTCTCCAAACATAAAATAGAAATACAATTTAAATAGTTGTGGGTCAGTGCCAGGATTTTTAAAGTGGCTCAGAGAGGTTTTTTTTGGTTAATGTTATGTTTTAGAATTGCATCCTGGCAAAGAAATATTAAGTTGTTTATATCAAGGCTATCACTGTTAATAGAATTTCTTCCTATCTTCATTTAATAACTGTTTGTCTTATCCAAGATACTGATTTTATGTAAAACCCTCTAGACCCTTGGCGTTCTTCAGATTGCATCTTTTCTGAATTCCCAAACTAAAAAGTTATTTGCTGGGTTACCGGCGTTCTTTTGAATGGCATCTCCATTAAGTGTCAGTCTCCAATGTCTGTTCTCATGCCACGAGATAATCCCCTTTTTCATGTTCACAGATGATTCTCATTTCCATGCTGATGTATATCATAAAGGAAAAAGTTATCACTTCAGTGCTAACGGTCCACTCAGTGATGGAGGCAGGGCGGAGGTGCTGGAAGAAGCCATGTTCATAGCAGACTCAAGGCATATGATTTTAATTAAGAAAAATTGTAAACTATTAGCTGTCATTTACTTCTGGAGCTATTTCTAAGTATATACAACTACACATTTAAATTTAAGAATAGCAAGTATCTATTTTCTAAAGAGAAACATTTGTAGAACAAGATCATAATCTTGTCTGATTTTTCAGAAAGTGTTTATATTTTGCTGTATTGTAAAATGTTCAATGTCTATTTAATATGGAAAAAATGAATGATATTTGGTTTTTTTGGTGTTGTAAAAAAAAAAAAAAAGATGATAGGTCTGTCACTGAGGCTGGAGTGCAGTGGTGCACTCCTGGGTCTCTGCAGACTCAACTTCCCAGGCTCAAGCTCTCCTCCAGCTTCAGCCTCCCAAGTAGCTGAGACTATAGGACCCTGCCTAATTTTTTTTTTTTTTTAGTTTTTCATAGAGATAGAGTCTCACTATCTTGCCCAGGCTTAGGCTGGTCTTGAACTCCTGGGTGCAAGCAATCGTCCCATCTTGGCTTCCCCAAAGTGCTGGGTTTACAGACGTAAGCCACTGCACCTGGCCAATATTTGCTTTTAAGTAAGAATTTTAAATTTGATTACATTTAGTAAATTATTTGGACATTTTGCATGTTCTCACAGCACTCTGTGTCTCATGCAGCAGTTTGCACTTTTCTCATTATGTTGGTAATTATTTGTAATCATTTATTTAGTTGTCTTTCCTTGCTGCATTGCTCTATAAGGTAGGACCAGGATTTTACTATTGGCCAGCATAACTCTAATGTTGAGATGCTGTCATTCATTTAGTAGGTGCTCAATAATAGTTGTCTGATTTACAGTGTCAGAAATCTTATGCTTTAACATTTGTATATTAATATTTTATAGATTGACAAAAGTGAGGAAATTTTATTTTTTTCTTGCAGATTCTGGTCTTTTTTGTGTTCCATTGACAGTGTTGTTAGAACAAGATCAGAGGAAAATACCAGGAACGCGAATACCCTTGATCTTTCAAAAAGTAAGTAGGCTTGGATTGGTCAGCATAGAGAGAACATACTTAAGCTAATAGTGGTTTTTTGTATTTACATTATTATAATATAGTTTTCCAATTGATATACTGTCATGTTTTGTACTTTGATTTTCTATTCAGGAAGCAAATTTGTTTCAAGGGCTCATAAGTTTTATATTCATGGTGATGCTTTCTGCGTTATTACTATAACTGTGATTACCTGGCATCTTTTCCTGTCTTATATTAGCTGGCTTTGTATAATTGAGATTTCCATTCTGTAATACATAGGAGTGGGTACTGCTTATAAATTTCTAGGGAATTGCATCCTCATGAATATTTCATGCCTGTGTGTGTTTCCTAAGCTTTTCTATTTACAGTGAGGATGTCCAATTTAATTTACCAGTGCCTATTTCCAAAGTAGGCAAAGAAACCATAAAGTAGAATTAGAAAATGATTGCTAAACTATTAAGTCACTTGTGTAGTCAACACTCAATTATTCATAAGGGGATTATCTGTGGCAGTATAAAAATTTCCATCCAACCTTTGAGCCATCATTGTTCAGCAACACAGATTACATTTGAGAAAAGCTGGGGAATGCAGTGAGGAAGACAGGTCAACTCAGTTGTGCACTACCCAAGCTGTAGATTCTTTGCAGCCTGCACATATCACTGTTTCTGAAATTTCTTGGAACAGTAGAAATTGAGTTGCAGTTAATTGGCTCAGCAAACTCATCTAGTACTAAGGCTCAATGTAGTTGGCGCTTATTCTTCCCCTCTTCCAAACCAGTCAATTCCCTGTCTTCCCTACTAACGTTTGGTGCTTTTTCCGCCCATGTCTACCACTACATTCAAACCTGCATCTCATTATTTCTCCCGACAAACTTTGTTCTACACAGTTTATCTCACCCATTAGCTTCTGCTAGCCACAGTGCAGACCACGTATCTATGGAGAGCTGTCAGCAGTACCTGTGATTAACAAGAGGAGGCTGACAAATACAGGCTACATATTCAAATTCTTCTGTCAGTAACAGTTGCAATTTACATACACCAAAGCCTATATGAAGCAGGGATCTCAGCAGCATCCGTTCCTGCGGTATTAGTCAAAGTTCTCCAAGGAAACTGAACCAATAGGATATATTTAGATTGAGATGAGATTTATTTTTTAAAGTTGGCTTACACAATTGTGGGGCTCACGAGTCTGAAATATGTAGATCAAGCTAGCAGACTGGAAGTGCAGGCAAGAGTTGATGCTGCCATCTTGAGTCCAACATTTGCAGGCTGGAAACTTAGGCAGTGTTTCTTTGTTGCAATCTTGAGCGGAATTGCTGCTTTGGGAAACCAAAATCTTTTAGGCCTTCAACTGATTGGATGAGGCCCATCATATGATAGAGAGTATTAAATAACTGTCATTACTCAAAGTCTACTGTTACAAACAACAACAACAAAAATCTGTCACTGCAACATGTAGACTGGCGTTTGACTGAACACGTAGGCATTGTAGCCTAGACAAGTTGACACAGAAAATTCACCATCATACCACAGAAATACAGTAAGCTTCAATTTTCATGGAGGTTCATTGATGCCATACTGAGGATTGCATCCAGCCTATTAAGAAAAATCTCCCTTTGTCATTTTCTCTTGAAGTTTTTTTTTAAATTTATTTAGTTGGTTATTTTTTGCCTTTGGTCCTTTAACATTCTATAGACTAGCTGTCTATCTGTTTGAAGGATTGGACAATGGCCCTAAAGTATTTTTGTTTTTATAAAAAATAAAGGAGCATATAAAAGGTTTGCTTGTAGATAACACTCATCTGTTTGCATCCCCTGTGAATTATAAGCAAAAATCACGGTGATCTATCACAAAAAAAGTTTTGATTTATCAGCTGACAATTAGGTCTGATCTCAATTTTGTAAAATGGAAAAAATTAAAAATGACTGATTTGCAAGAAGATTCATTACCAGTCTTTAGAGGACTATAATTTAATTTTTGAGCTTATATAACCAAAAGGGTACTAACAAAGCTTATCTAATATCTATGAACCTGTATCTGTTATTTCATTATTTTGCTCAGAGGTACATTGTTAAACCTTGTATTCTCAGAAAGGTGGAGGAAATAGAAATATTGTTAATTTTAATCTATGAAAGAAGTCTGCCTTATAACCTAATTATCAAACCTAGTGTTTACACTGTCAAATGAATCGACTAACTCAGCCATACGTTGTGTCAGAGTCTGTATTTTCATTTCATTTTTCAGTTCACATAAGTACATAATATATATTTTGAGAAATGTGATGAAAATTATTGATAAATTACAGAACGTAGATAAATTAGTAAAAACAGCATTATTAAAATGTATGGATCAATATAGTTATTTTTCATCGCCATTTTTAATCCTGATAATAAAAGCAAAGCTATAAACTATCATTTATATTTTAATAATACAATACAATGTGGTAGCTAAAAATGTTATTTTCAGAGTGAGACATATGAGAAAACACATGGCATTCCTTCTGAAGATACATGTACGTAACTCTATTGGGTGCTGTGGTTTTCAGCCTTAGAGAATAACAAAAAGGACTCAAATACTAAAATGCAGAAATTACGCTCACTCAGTTATTCAGAAGTCACAATCACTTTTTCCTGTGTATTTAATGAAAGTGAAAGGCGTATATTGCTGAAAACTAATTTGCTCCAGCCGCTAGCATACAATTTTATTTTTTGTTAATAGGACATAGAAGTGTTTCAAACCTTTTATAAGATGAAATGAAATGAAAATTGGCCATACATTGAATATTGGTTAAATTTGGTTTTAAGTGCTTTGTTTTGAGTAATACCCGTCTGATCTAAAATAATTCACCTAAAATTTTTGCTATGGGTTTTTATCCAGTGTTACTCGAAAAATGTGGTTTTAGAAAATATTCCAGTAGAGTTTTAAAAAATCCTGTACTGCTTTGACTGATCAAAGATGCTTCTCTTTTCCTAAAAATAAATCCTTAGGAATTTTGAGACTACCACATTTAATTGTTATCAAACTTCCTCAATATCAGTGCATTCTTTGGCCACAATATAACCCAGGAATAGAAGAGGCGAAGTCTTTAAAGAAAAGTTGACATCCCTTCCAATGTTCACATACTACTGTATATCTAACTTCAGAATATCAAGACAAAGGTCAAAAGACCTCATTTATGATGCCAGGCTTTGCTCCTAACAGACACTTTTATGTGCAAGGGAAAAACAGTAAGCTCTAGGTATTTTATAGAGCCTTGTTTAATCATTAAAGGAGGCTTCACTGAAAAACACTTTTTTACATTCTTTTGATACTCTAGAAGATGTTACGCCTTAGGGCATGCAGAGAATATTATAGTAAGATTGTGGATGAGTGAAGAATAGGTCTGTCTTTTATAAAGTAGAGAAGGCAATTGTGAAATGAGAGTGGGTGCTATGGAGGAAAACCTATGCGATGCTAGGAAATGCCTTATATTTAAACTGAGGACATGAAAACTGATTTTCTTAAAATAGCAGAATATGTTCTGTAAAGCCTTTGTGTACTACTGCTCAGGGAAGGCCTCCTCCAAGAAGATCACTTTGCCAAGAATCTGACCACTCTTTTTTCTTCTTCATAGCCTCTAATAGTTATTGTAATTTCTCCGTTAGTCTTATTTTTGAGGTGTTTTTTTTTTTTTAATCCTTTCTTGTGGGAATCTGGAGTTAGATCAGCGTATTCACTGGGCATCAGGTATGACTTAGAGGCCATATGCAAGGACATTTTCCTTTGTTTAACACCAAAGGCTTAGAAATGAATATTTGCAAACAGTTTTTTTTTCTGCATGTCATAAATAATTCTTTCTTGGAACAAGCTAAAAATGAGATGTAAATATGCAAATGCTAGAATTTCATAAGATTTATTTGATTGCAGAATGTAGGTTTCTGGAAAAGCAGAATAAATGGATGTTCTTAGTTGCTTTTGAACAATGGACATGTTTATTTTCTGTTTGGAGTACCACAGCTGTTGTGTGAAATTACACACTTTTGTTACAAAGTAGAATAAGGCCCAACTTTTTCTAAATTATAACTAAAGTTTCTGGACTTACTGTTTTGAAAGATAGTGGTAGTACAATAGCATTCAAAGCCTTATAACATTCAGTTTACATGTCATTGTAATCAGTTTGATTTACATGTGAAACATATGTTAAATTTGGAATTGTACCTGTTACAGATATCAAAATCAGAATGTTTCTCTGTTTATGCACAGCTGATTTCTCGAATTGAAGAGGGAGGTTTGGAAACTGAAGGCCTCTTACGAATTCCTGGAGCTGCCACTAGAATCAAGGTAATCTCTGGGTTCTACTATTGTAAACATTTTTTTGTTTATTTATACTTCTGCATTTTAAAAGCTAACATGTCCTCTCCACCCTTTTTTTCATTTTTAGTAAAGTAGATAAAATAAAACAATAAAACATTTTACCATTCCTTTTCGTGTTTCTACAGTCCCTTCTGGTTTTTGCTAAGTTTTGTTTTTTTTCCAAATCGCCATATTACCTATAATAATGCTATGACAAGAGAATGTGATGAGCTAAAATATTAATAGGGTGGGGGTAGTTGTGATAGATTTAGTCAGGATGTGTAGTAGCAATTGAGTTTACAAAAGTCAGGGCCAGGCGTGGTGGCTCATGCCTGTAATCCCAGCACTTTAGGGGGCCAAGGTGGGATGATTGGTTGAGGTCAGGAATTCAAGACCAGCCTGGGCAACAAAGTGAGACTGTGTCTCTACAAAAATAATTTAAAAATTTAGCCAGGCATTGTGGCACACACCTGGAGCCCTAGCTACTCTGGAAGCTAAGCAGGAAGGATTGCCTGAACCCAGGAGTTCCCTGTGGCAGTGATCCGTCATTGCCCCACTGCACTCCAGCCTGGGTGACAGAGCAATAAGACCCTGTTTCTTGAAGGGAAAAAAAAAAAAAAAAAAAAAAAGACCAGGAGCATAGACTTCAGCAGATGGGGGGGCCTTGACATCCTATGCATAATTAGTCTTAGTGAGCCGGCCAGATGAGACACTCTCATCTACCTTACTGATTCTGATTCACACAGTTGCCTGTCTTACTGCATCCAGGGTATCCTGAGTCTGGCTGGAAGAATAATTTCCAGACTTCCTAATTTGAGCCCTCCCTTCTCCTCCTCTGGATGGCATTTCCTTTCTACTATCCCAGGGTACCGTGTATACTCCTGCTGTCATCTTTGTGCCTCATTTTTGGCTCTGGGGGATAAAGTTTCCAGTGAATGCCTGATAAAGATGGAATTACCCCACAGGGGATGCATAGTACATATCTGCTCGGGGGGATTTGAAATGTAAAGGGGACTCATCCTTGGAATTGTAGCTGTATCTGGAAAGCAGCCATTAACTGTCACTTTTACCCTGTCTTCCAAATTTACCTTTCACTCTGCACTGAGATAGCACAAGTAACCACTGCCCATATCCAATAAATTGTCTTCCTGAATTTGAAAATCTAAGTGAAAATAGGAGAGAAGAGAGATAATCTCTCTTCATTTTCATAAGCCCATTCTTTATGAAATCTTTAGAGCTGGATCAGGACCAAGTGTTTCTTGGGGAGTGCACACTGTCCTGGCCTGTGACTAATGGGCTGTGGTGTTGCCAGGATTGGAATTACTCTTTATACATTCCACAGTTTGCATCACCTGCTTATTTTGGTAAGTTGCCTTGATTTAGGACACCAGTTTCGGCCTCCTTGGCTCTTACTACACAGTGATCTCATTTTAATATGATTCGAGTAGCCTGATACATCCTGATCATAATTTTCCTCTTGTGTCCCCTGGGTTTGATGTCTGGTACGCAGAGGATCCTGAAACTGTGGTGGTGTGTGTAAGTTTGATAACTTGTCATCATCTCACTTCATTTACTAACACCTACGGCACGTTCGCCACTAGTCAGTCATGGACATTGTGTGATTCTGAGATGTGTCCTGTTAAGTACTTTCTCTAACACAGATGTAATTCCTCAGAAACAGGTAACATAAACTCATATTACCCATATCGGCAAGATAGTCCTTCCCAATTCACCATTCAAAGCACTCGGGTCCTCATTAGCAGACTGTGATGACCAACTCACAGGAGGCAAAAATACATTGACTTTGGTACAGAATAGTGAATATAATGCAGATTTTACTTTGCAAGGAGAAGGCTGGCAGAAGGACAAGTTTAACTAAGTGTAATTTCTAAGAAGACCAATTAAGTGGATTCAGCTGGCTCAACTCTTCAACCCAGCCTGTTGTCATATGCCAAATTATGCAGCAGCTGGTCCATTATAAATAATTTAAAGGATAATATGCAAAAATTTTGGTTGTCTCTTTCTCCCTAGCCCCACCAAATTTCCCTGTACTATTCTCTCTCCCTCTTCCTCTATTCTTGCCACTCCTCTCTTCTGGCTCTTCCTCTGCTGTCCTTTACTCCTTCATTCTTTCCCTCCTGTCCCCCTCCTCTTCCTTCCCTCCCTCTCATTCCCTTTTTCCATCTTTTCCTCCCTCCCTCTTTTTTATCTTCCTCCTCCCTTCTTTTCTCCCTCTCTCTTTCCTCCTCCCTATTTCTTTCCCTGTCTTTGCCTACTCCCCTTCACATATTTCATCAATTACAAAAATAACTGGGGGTAGAGAATGGTCCTTGTGTTAGGAAGAGAACATGTAATTTGCCTTACAAGAAAACAATGAACATGCTTTGGGAGAATGGTTTCATGTAACAGAAGAAAGCGACAGAAAGTTGGGATGGTTTCTAACATGATCAGATTTATGTACGTTATAGTAAAGAAGCATACAAAAAATAGTAATTACAAAACTCAATTGATTTATTAGTAATAATTTACCTGGCAAACTTCGTAGAGTTCTGAGGTAAGTGAACTAGGTATTTCGAATTCTTCATGGATTCGGACTGTTTTCCACAGCTGGTAGCAGGATGGCTGTGCGTTAAAGACAGGTATATTGATGTATTTTCATGCCTCGTTTGCTGTAGAATTGAGTTTTCCATTTCCCAGAGGTGACTAATCAGAGGTAGCCTTCTGTTTTAGGCCCAGAGATTGATTATGTATTTTGTTACGTAATATACTTCTAAATAATTTAAAACATAGACTTCTTTTTTAGTGATTTTTTTCTTAATTGAATGAAGATTTATAATATGTGGGTGAAGCCCCCAAATGGAAAGGTTATTTTCACCAATCTCCTTTTTTTTTTTTTTTTCCATTT
>NW_016107396.1:2987503-2989210 GCF_001604975.1 Cebus imitator
ATTCTGGATATCAGCCCTTTGTCAGATGGGTAAACTGCAAAAATTTTTTCCCATTCTGTTGGTTGCCGATTCACTCTAATGACTGTTTCTTTTGCTGTGCAGAAGCTGTGGAGTTTGTTTAGGTCCCATTTGTCTATTTTGGCTTTTGTTGTCAATGCTTTTGGTGTTTTGGTCATGAAGTCCTTGCCTACACCTATGTCCTGAATGGTTTTGCCTAGATTTTCTTCTAGGGTACTTTCACCAATCTCTTAATTAAAACTTTATTACTTATAGTTTGTGGAGTGTCCAGGAAAAACTATAAATTTGGGGGGTTTTTGGCCTTAACAGTTAAAAAGTATAAACTGTTTTTTGGCCTTAGGTAGTTTTTTATTGGTAAAGTACATTCGGATTAGAAGAGAGGAGTAGTTTTTCTGAGTAAAAGAAGTATTGACTTTTGCTAGTTTGATTTGTCTTGTCTAAAGAGTAGAATCTCTTGAAAGTAGAAAATGTATCACATTCTCAGCAAGAAAAAAAATGCACTTATAGCTTCTTCTTCTTTTTTTTTTTTTTTCTCTGTGCCTATCAGAATCTTTGCCAAGAACTAGAAGCAAAGTTTTATGAAGGGACTTTTAATTGGGAAAGTGTCAAACAGCATGATGCCGCCAGCCTGCTGAAGCTCTTCATTCGGGAGTTGCCCCAGCCATTGCTCAGTGTGCAATATCTCAAAGCCTTTCAGGCTGTCCAGAGTAAGTGCTATCCCTCTTTGAAGCAGTCCTTCTGCTGGTGCCATCTATGTTCATTGTTTTAATGACATTTGGCATCACAAAGAACGTAACCAGACATATTTGGGTGGACATACTGACTCACTGATGTCAGTGGGTGCTCAGATGCCATGCATTGTTTTCATTTTCTCTTATAAATATGCATTTCTGAATAAACAGATAACAGAATGTTCTCTTTGGGTACAGATTAAATGCATGGCATTTAAGCAATACAATATATTTCAGTGTTAAAACCTGGAAACTTCACGTTTCTCTTATAATAGAATGAGTCACATAACATCTCTGACACAGTTTTCTTGCCAAGTGTTAAAAGCAACACTTACTAGAGAAGCTGTGGATTAACAGTTATCATAAAAGCACAAGGAGAAGTGGTAGGGTCTGTGAGCATTTCTTGAAAAATTAAATTCTGAGGTTGTCATGCAGAAACGTGGAGCAAAGCATTTTGCTGCCTCATTGGTGGAAAGTCACAAGCTGCTTCTTATGTACTTGCTGTCATTTTGTTGTCTTGAGCAAGCTACATTTTAATGTCTCTCTAATAGTTCTTGATTTTTTTTTCCAGTGAGCCTAGATCTTATAAGGTTTAGCTACTGGCCTAATTATCCATTTTACGCCTAGAGGCCATGAAAAAAGTAAAAATGCCATCACTGTATTCAAGTAACCGTATCTTTATCTTTTAAATGGGGACACATAAGAGTGAAAGAGGGGCACTATAAATAATTATGGTGAGCTACCAGAACTTTGGGAGGCTGAGGTGGGTGAATCACTTGAGGTCAGAAGTTTTAGACCAGCCTGGCCAACATGGTGAAACCCCATCTCTACTGAAAATACAAAAATTAGCCAGGTGTAGTGGTGTGCACCTGTGATTCCCGCTACCAGGGAGGCTGATGCGGAGAATTGCTTGAACCCGGGAGGTGGAGGTTGCAGTGGGCCTAGATCACACCACTGC
>NW_016107396.1:2989255-2995871 GCF_001604975.1 Cebus imitator
AAAAAAAAAAAAAAAAAAAAAAATTATGGTGAGCTACAGTTTCAACCAGAACTGTGCCAGGCTATTCTTAAAGCACACAATATTGAGATGGTTTCATGAGTCATCTTGTATCATGACATTTCTTCAGAATTTCTAGGAGAGATGGAACTGAAATCATCTTCTGTTTTAAGTATTTTTTCTTAACATATTTCTTCTTTAAACAGAATAAATTACCTTCTGTTGGAAATACTTCTTAATGTTGAAATTGTGCTATGTTGCACACATTTCTTGGATATGGATTAAAGGACCAAATTTATTGCTGAAAAAGAAATGCTGGAATGATTCTAAATATCCATGAGTATTACTTAAATGGGGTAAGGGCTGCCGAAAATGATAGCATCAATGATAATCACCTCTTAGACTGTTTAATTGCTGCTTGGTTTTCTAATTTATTCCACAGGCATGTATAAGCACCTATTGTGTTCCAGGCCCTATTTTACATATTCTTGTTGGAATTAATGGACTCTTACCATGCATTTGTTCACTCACCATTAAAAGAAATAAACTTCACTGTTACAGACGCACCCTGATACCATATCACGGAAGGTCCAATCCTCTATGTCTTTTCATTGGGGAATAATTATCACGCAGAAGTTAAAATTATTTCCAAAGCACTGTTGTGTGTCTGCAAACATAAGGCCGCGCGTCATATGATCACAGTTGGAAGTGAGCATTCTGAGAGAGAGGAAGCTCCTAACAGCAGCTGCTTCTGCTGATCTCCCACAAACACACTCTCAACAAGGCTTGCTGCTCAGTCGTTGTGTCTTACATTTTACAGTAATGTTTATGCCAAATAACTTTTTTCTTCAAAAGTGAAAAAAGAAAGTAAAGGAAAATGTTCAGTAAAGAAAAGAGTTCAGATTTATTTAATCTGTCCGCAGATCTTCCAACCAAGAATCAGCAACTACAGGCCTTGAACCTTCTTGTCATCCTCCTACCTGATGCAAACAGGGACACGCTGAAGGTCAGCTCCATTAATTTACATTAAATATCCCTTAGAACTAAGCACAGTAATTTTTCATTATTTGTGGCAAAACAGTACGATGTGTATCTTGGATATGTTCATAAAAGTCTATAAAGAAAAAGCCTACTTTTAAAGACAGAGGGTGAAAGTCTTTAACTCTTTATTTATGAAGTTGTTTTGTTACTAATGTTATTAAGCTTTTTTTAAAAAATTTTTCACTATAATATGTCTTCTTCCAAAGCAGATGATTGAGGTTTATTGCTTAACGGAAGCATGGGTGCTTTTTAGTTTTTGCCTCCTTATTCTATTTTTTGCATGTTTTGAGTTGTATTTAATAAGCATGTAGTAGTAAGGTAAAATATAAATGTTTAAAACAAAAATGTTAAGCCACATCAGATATAACCCACTACTACCTGAAGATCTTACAGTTTGTAGTTCAAAATGGTGGATTTTGGAATAAGTCATAATGGTGATTTGATACATTTGTTAACCAAAAGATAGACCAACTCAAACAAATTCTATTTATTTCTCTAAGGGTTTATCCTGAGTTTCTGTTTTATATTATCATTTTGAAGTGATTTGGTCTAATGTTTATATGATTTAATATCATCCATTATAAGTATTGTCAGAAGCTTTCATAATCAGGGGATTGTTCCATACTGATTTATTTTCCTTAACAGCAGAAGTTTATAGAGTAGTTGTAAAAGGTTTAATTATAAACTCTTATAGAAGAAAAAGGAAAAAAAATAAATTTAGTAAAAGTATTATCTAAAGTTTTGCCCTTGCCTTCAGATATTTCTTCTTCCAAACCAGACGATTGAGGGTCGTTGGTTAATGGAAACATGGGTGCTTTTCAGTTTTTTTCTCCTTCTTATTTTTATTTTTTGCATGTTTCGAGTTGTATTTAATAAGCATGTAGTAGTAATTCATTTTTTTGTATTTAAAATCTCACGACAAGAACTTTCAAGTTAAGAAAACAAATTCACTAGTAGGTACACCTTGGAATTCTTTCCCTGTAATTCATTAAAACCCCTTGAATTGTAACTGCATGAGTGATAGTTCTTTAATGCCCATGGAATGAATGTTAATACTCAGCTGTTCTTGATGAAGCAGCTTAGGGGGATTACTGGAGGTAAAATGCTACATCCGCTACAGGAGAACTTCCGAAGGGTTATTCCCTAAGTCAGAAAAAAAAAGCCTTTTGTTTCAAATGAATAACCCGGGAGGCAGCATTAGGTTTTGTTTCACTTTGCTTTTGAGGCAGAGGTGAACTCAGAAAGGGTTATATTCGAACAATATGTGCCTGGGGTTGCTGTGTAAGTGTGTGGAGATTGTGGCTGAGACAGGGACAGGGGGCTCAGGACGAAGCGGGGCTGATGATCCAACATGTCCTCTGCTTGCCAGCAATGCTCCTGACACAGGGCTTCAACTACTCAGAAATAGGGAGGAACGTCTTCTTCTTACTCATTGACTTTTTCTTGCCACATCTCTGGGTGACAGCCCTATCAGTGACCAGTGTGCAGTGCGTATTGGAAAACATATGATTTACTTAAAGTATCCCTACATTCAAATGAGTTCAAGTAGTTGTGGGAGGAAGCTCTCAATTCAATATGGCTACTGTGGGTGTGGCTAATCCAGAACTCTTCTTTGGACTTTGCCCTCAAAGTCCCAGGCATGCTCTTTTAAAAATTGTTAAAAAATATTTTAAAAATTATAGGCTAGTTCTTACTTTTTGTGGATGAGGCTATTGGAAACATAATTTTATAATTAAGTGGGTTGGAAGTACTATTTTTAGTGAAAAACTGGAGATGCAAACAAGTAATTTTACATGTTTATTTAAGCTTTAGTGACTTAATTAGCCTGCTCTGCTGAAGGTTTCAAACTAGAACTTCAATAATAGAACATTGGAACAAGAATGCCATATGTGCAAAGAATAAGCCATAAATTCCTTTCTGTAAAAGGGAAGGGAAACTCCACTGCAATATAATTTCGGGAACCCCAACACAAAATTCTCCAACTTTTCCAGTGCTAGCAACATGCCTTTAGTTGTCATTTGAAGGACAGAATCATGTGCATGACTTGTGTGTAATACTGCTCCAGCAAGTCTAAGATTAAGAGGCACCATGGTCAATACCTCATCTTGGCGTGATAGTAAATCGACAGGTGTGTTTGGGCAAGTTGCTTAACCACAGTTAGTTTTTTTTGTTTGTTTTTTTGTTTTTTGTTTTTTTAACTTTGAATTATGGTGCATTTGCACCAATGATCACACCTACCTTTGACTTGGAGCAATAGTGAAGACTGATTTCAGATAGCAAGAGGGGACCCATGTTAATATGATTATTGACATTTATCTTTTTTGTAGTTTTAAGAAGCTCATTATATACATTGTCTTGCCTTTCAGGCTGAGAGATAAGTATTCCCATTTTACAAATAAGAAAACTTTAAAGAGCAGAGGTATAGAAATATTTACTCTAACATCACACCTAGCTAATAAGTAATTGTGCTAGGATTCAAACCTGGGTTTTCAGAGAGTGAGTCCAGTGATACATTGATACCACCGGGCCAGTGATAAAGTAAATGCTTTTTGAAACAGGGTAGGTTCTCAATGAGTGTATAAAGAAAACGTGATACACACACACACATACACACACACACCCATGTAATACTACTCAGCCTTAAAACAGATTGAAATAATGGCCTTTGCAACAACTTGGATGGAACCAGAAGCCATTATTCTAAGTGAAGTAACGCAGGAACGGGAAACCAAATATCGCAGGTTCTCACTTATCAGTAGGAGCTGAGCTATGAGGATACAAAGGCGTAAGAATGACACACTGGACTTTGGGACCTGAGGGGAAGGAAGGGTAGGAGAACAGTGAGAGAGAAAAGACTGCGTACTGGGTACATTGTACACTCCTCAGGTGACAAGTGCACCAAAATCTTAGAAATTACTGCAAAAGAACTTCCTCACGTCACCAAAAAACACCTATATCCCCAAAACTATTGAAATAAAAATATATATAAAAAGGGGAAATGCTTAAGGTTCAGACAGAAGATACTGCAGTTCCTTCAGCAAGTGCTAGGCTAGCATCTCGTTAATTTTATATTAACTCTCTCTCTTATTCTCTAGTATTCTGATAGTAATATTTCAAATAACGTTATTGCCTATGCACACCACAATTAAAATAGTTTATTGCCTAATCTTTGTAATTTATGCTCATAAAGAAGGAGATATACTGGCCCCTGAACGATTATTTCGGTCTCTGTGGAACAAAATTAAATATTTTTTCCAAACTTCACCAATTAATCTTTTGTCCTCATTTGAGAACATGTTGTTTTATATAACTT
Organism: Cebus imitator; assembly: GCF_001604975.1. NCBI lineage: Eukaryota > Metazoa > Chordata > Mammalia > Primates > Cebidae > Cebus > Cebus imitator. The sequence goes on from NW_016107396.1 coordinate 2,993,607, forward strand.
TATGCTTGGATTACAATTTAACTTCCTGAGCACCGTACTAGAAATTAGATACATAAATCTCATTGTTAGATATTAAAGCTCTGTCCTTAATTTGTTTCAAATTTTCAAGGTCTATATAGCAGCTAAACTTGATTCAAGAGCAACGTGTTAGCACTTAGAGGAATTTCTTTTCCTCAAATTCTTTGAAAGATAGATACTTTTTTTTTTTTCTTTTTCCATTTTAGTATAGTGTATTTGGCCTTTTTAGGGTAGGGATTTTAGGCTAACTATGAAAAAATGATTCTTTCAGTAAGTAGTTAAGAATTTAGAAACAAAAACCAGATAGCCCTGTAATTAAATTCTTTCTCCATGACCTGCTAACTGTATGACCACCAGGAAGTTACTTACATTCTCCAAACATTTTTTTCTCATCTGTAAAATGGGGGTAATTGCAGTGTCAGTCTCCAAGTTAGGATTAAGCAATCTCTCTAATGTGCTTCATAAACTGCCTCATTCAGAGAGAACATTGAATACCTGTGCAGTTATGCTTGCTGCTGTTCTAGAACAAATTAAGAAGGCAAGAGAAAAATCTGAAGCCGTAAGTCCTGTTAAAGTAGGGTGACCTCAGCTGCCTTTGGCTTTTGGGGAAGATAGGTTCAGAGGACAATGAGTGTCTGCAGTAGGGGTGGACGTATGTGGCATCGAGCTGAGCATAACCTAACCTGTCCTGATGAAAAGTTCCTTTTCATTCATTTAAAAAAATTCTTAGCTGGGTGTGATGGGTTACGCCTGTAATCCTAGCACTTTGGGAGGATGAGGTGGAAGTATTTCTTGAACTCAAGAGTTCAAGACCAGCCTGGGCAACATAGCAAGACTCTCTCTATAAAAAATCAAAAAAATTAGCCAGGCGTGGTGGCTAATTTTTTTAGCCACCTGTGGTCCCAGCTACTCTGGAGGCTGAGGCAGGAGGATCGCTTGAGCCCAGGAGTTTGAGGCTGTAGTGAGCTATGATCTACCACTACCACTGCATGCTGGCCTGGGCAACAGAGTGAGACTCAGTCTCAAAAAAAAAAGAAGATTGTCTTTGGTCTCTACTCATTTCCCCCCACAGTGTTCTGTTCTGCCCTGCCCTGCCCCTCTCTTTCTCTCTCTCTCTCTCTCTTTTTTTTCTTTTTCTTTCTCTCTTTTCTTTTCTTTCTCTGGGTTCCTCTCTGTTGCCTAGGCTGGACTCAGACTCCTAGGCTTGGATGATCCTCCCACTTCAGCCTCCTAGGGATCTGGGACTACAGGTGTGCACCACCATGCCCAGTGCCTGGCCCCTTCTTTGTAGGTTCCACATCAGCCAGATATTAATTGCCTTAGGCAAATGAAACTGACGTGGAATGAGGGGATTTTTAAAAATCTCAACATAGGAAAATGTAGCACTTTCTGAAATAAGCCAATGTTTGTTTGATGTTTTAACTTTTCAGCTCTTCATGACTCCCATAGGCCAGAGGTCTGACACTTCCCCACTCCTCTCCCTGCTCCCTAGTTCAGCTATGCGCCATCTCTGCTTCATTCCCCAGTGCCGTGGTCCTTCGTAGAAGCTAACTTCCATCTCAGGGAGCATCAGCCAACTGGAGAAGCTTTGCTAGCAGGGCCTGTTGGATGTGATTAGCTGAACTGTGCTTCTACACAACGTGTTTTTTTAATGAAATAAAAATTTTATATGCCGCAGTGCTTTCATCTTTTATCTTCATATGTGACACAAATCTCAAAGAATCATTTCTGTTTCAGGCCCTTCTTGAATTTCTCCAAAGAGTAATAGATAATAAAGAAAAAAATAAAATGACGGTCATGAATGTAGCAATGGTCATGGCCCCGAATCTCTTTATGTGTCATGCATTGGGGTTGAAGTCCAGTGAACAGCGAGAGTTTGCAATGGCAGCTGGGACGGCAAATACCATGCATTTATTGATTAGTTATCAAAAACTTCTGTGGACAGTAAGTATACATTATATACTTTGTTCTTAGTGGTTTAAAAAACACATTGCATGTTTGTTATTAGCTTTATTAAATTACATTTAAAATTTGTGAGTGCAGAAAATAGTAATGACAATTTATTCCTACAGGTGAGGAGGGCCCTGTGAATTTCTATTTTTAAATTATGTCAAAATGTACCTTGTAATAAGTACTTTTATTTCTGCCTATTCTCCCATTTCTCAGGGTTTAGACCTGTGCTCTTTTTTTTTTTTTTTTTTTTTTTTTTTTTTTTTTTTTTTTTTTTTTTTTTTTTTTTTTTTTTTT
>NW_016107396.1:2996706-3024424 GCF_001604975.1 Cebus imitator
CAGCTAATTTTTTGCAGTTTTAGTAGAGACGGGGTTTCACCATGTTGACCAGGATGGTCTTGATCTCTTGACCTCGTGATCCACCCGCCTCGGCCTCCCAAAGTGCTGGGATTGCAGGCTTGAGCCACCGCGCCCGGCTGCTTTATTTTTATAAAAAGACAACTGATATTTCAGATTTTTTAAAATAAAAATTTAATGTCCATTTATTAAATATCAATGTTTGAAATGCCCACATTATTTCATGGTTACATTTTGATACCTGAAAATATTTTGTTTTTGCTAATGTGATTTCTTAGGATAAATTTGTCCTGGATTTTTGCTAGCTACCTATCAGATCTTGTTTCTTGGGGAGTAGTTCTTTCTCTCGTGACAGCAGCAGCTAGCTGGTTATTAGGAGGGGACTTTAGGTTAGATAGCAGAACTGTAGGTAGGAGGCTACAAAAGAAAAGACCCGTGGAGGTGGTGGCTTCTACTGCTCGTCACCTCAGGGGGTCTCCAGTCTGGCATGGAAGACGGCCACTATGTCCTTGGACTTCACAAAGCCTCTTTTAGAACCTTCCACAGTGGGTGGTAAATTACACCACGTGGATGCTCTGTACACCTGGTAAGTGAATAATATGAAGCATTTTCTTTTCACAGATTTAATGAAGAGTGCATGTAAAATGGCAGTCTTATCAAAAAAAAGAAACTCTTGACTCCTTTTGAAATTTAAGAAATATAGTTTTTTTTTTTTCTGTTGTTTAAAATTGTGCTATTTCTTTTCCCTCTCTAAGCTTAATTCCCTCTCTTTATAGATTCCCAAGTTTATTGTAAACCAAGTGAGGGAGCAAAACTCGGGAAATCACAGAAAGGATAAAAGAGCCATGAAGAAATTGCTGAAGAAAATGGCTTATGACCGAGAAAAATATGAAAAGCAAGATAAGAGCGCAAATGATGTAAGGCAACAGGGGAGATACATATTTATTCAGATTTTAAGCATTATTTTAATACCAACATTTTTTATTTAATGTTTTCATAGTATAACTTTCTACCACTTACTAGGCTGTGGTGCTACTTGTAAGAGAAAGACATTGGTAACTATATCTTCCTACTACTGCTGCTAATGATCAGTATTGACAATTGTTCAGGTGTTGGTGACTCAGCATGTGAGTTGTTAGTGGGAAACAAAGGAAGATATCAAGACAAGACTGCACGCGCGCGCGCGCACACACACACACACACACACACACACCCCTCTTCCTCTCCTGCAGAGACTCTAGTCGCCTGCTGAATATATAATCTATAGTGAGTAAATAATCCCATGTGAACCATTGACCTTTTTTCTAATTTTTTTTTATCTGTACAATGGGGAAAAATAATCCAAATAGACAAATAGGTTAATGTTTGTATTGTGCTGAGGATTATTCCTGGGCTTTAATAAGTATTTGAAGGTTCTTAATTTGATCAGAAGAATTTTGAGAGCTAAATCGGAAAGAAAAAAATTAAGGCGTTTCAAAAAAGAAACATCTAAATATCTGTATTTACAAACTACTGTAAGAATAATAAGAACTGGGTTTACAATAATAAAATATACATGGCTATGTATACGTTTATGAAGTGAGTTACCAAAGCTGTAGCGTAAGATCATGAAATAAAAGGGTTTCTATTGTTCTATTTGAGTGAACCCACCTCCTCCCTACTACCACCACTATTGAAGTTGTCCAGTTACATGCTGACATCTTGTGGAATAATGTGAAAATGCAGTTATCAGCTTTTGAATTTTCGGTTTTGGCCTGCTTGTGAATCCAGTAACCATAAAAACAAAGTTTTTCTTTTGGATTTACTTACAGCTCTCACTCTTAAAAAAATAACACTTTCTTGGCATTGTAAAAAACTTTAAATCAAGTTTTAAATATTTTTAAAAACATAAAAAGAAATTGTAAATCATGCTTATTTTTTTGAGAAAAGCCTTGATATTAACCTAAAGGCTTTTAAAAGGCATTTAGGTTATCATTTTCGGTGAACTTTAGAATGTTTTATTACCTCTAAGGCCATTGTAAATATGTGAATATAATCTGTTCTGTAGCCCTTCTCATTTATATTAACTTAAGTAACTTTATAGCCTTGTCTTTTTATAGAGCATTTAGCCGTGATACTCTGAGGCTCAGGATCTACTTAAGGAAATATTTGTGGTATACCTTATTAATAATAAATATTTAGAAAAAAATGTTTACTCTTTGGAGATGGACTGTTTCAGCAATTTTGTCATTTACGTAAAGAAAAGCATGAACTTCCTTAGTTTGCACTGTGGCAGAGTTAGACATGATCTGGTCTGAGAATGATTTCTGTACTATTTAAAGACTCGATGTCATTTTGAAGCTTGGGATTTAAATACCAGTTTCATCACATATTAGCTGTAACTTCACGTCTTTGAGTTTTGTTTTCTTTTTCTTACGTGAGATTCAGTTCCTGATATAACAAAACGCTACTGCACCTTGGTGCTAGTCCCCCACTGTATGTTAGGTGTTCCCAGGGAGTCAGGGACTTGGGTGCTCATCCTCAAGGAGCCAAGAGAAGAGATGTAGAAGGCGTGCAGTTCAGAGGTATGTGATTGAAGCCTAACCAGGACACCGTCATCTACAAAACAGGAAGTAAGCATTAGAGAGGCTTCACTGGGGAGTCAATCTGAGATGTGAAAACCAAATCAGTGTTGTTCAGGTATTACTAGAGAAGAGCCATCTAACCTGCAGTGGAAGCTTTCTGACATCACAGCCCATGGCGGAGGCCCATTTGGCCTGTCATTTTGGTAGAAAAATTCTAATCTCCAGCCTGGCCAAGACGGTGAAACCTCGTCTCTACTAAAAATATAAAAATTAGATGGGTATGGTGGTGAGCACCTGTAGTCCAGCTACCTGGGAAGCTAAGGCAGGAGAATTGCTTGAACCAGGGAGGCAGAGGTTGCAGTGAGCTGAGATCGCGCCACTGTACTCCAGTTTGGGTGACAGAGTGAGACTTCATCTCAAAAAAAAAAAAAAATTCTAATCAATATCTAAAATTTAAATAAAATTTATGTCATTTTATTAGGGAGAATAAATATACACAGAAAACAACTCCAGAACAAGTAGAAGTGCACGCTAAGTTCAAATACTGTGGATATGTGGTTAGTCGCTATGGAGTAAGAGTTTTTTGTATGTTGCTTCCAACTGACAACTGCCAGAATTCTAAAACTAAGAGATTTGATGTGAAAGTTTGAATCACCATCTTAATGACAAATGGGTGTTGGGGCATCCCTCATCTTCTGGCAGTAAGGGGCCTGCTTTCCAGCAGGGTAGCAATTGACTGCATTTGAGTAGCAGCTGTTCCCTTTGGATGGAACTTGGACCGTCTGCTTTGCTATAAGCCACGCCCCCTCCTTCATTCTGTCTCGTTGCTGTACTTTCTTGACCCGCCTCCAAATCATTTAAATATGCAGTATGAAACTATAGGGCATGAATTTGCCTGGGGGTATTTTTTTCATTTGTTAAACAGTTACTTGATATGTGTCTACTGTGTGCCTACTGTTGGGCACTTGAAATTTAAATTATTGGACAAAACATACAGATCACTGCTCTTCTAGAGATTAAATTCTATAAATAAAAGTAAATCTAGGAAGTAAATAATATAATTTGTTAGTATGTGGTTTATCCCCCAAAATTAATAAAAACGACAGACAAAAGGGAATTGGGAAGGAGATCCCCTTGCACTATTAAGTTGAGATAGTCTGGAAATTTATTCATTTAAGCAAAGACATAAAGAAGGGCAGGGATTTGAGCTGCGTATATATCCTGGGAAACTCATTCCAGGCAGAAAGAGTAGTCTGCAAAAGCCTTAAGACAGGAACTTAGCTTAAGAATTGAATGTAGCTGGAGTGAAGCCAACAGAGGGAATGGTAATATGAAATGAGGTCAGAGGGGCAATAGGACGAGATCACATAGGGCCTTGTAGTCAGACCATCATTTGAAATTTGGATTTACTCTGAGTGAAATGGGGGTTTGAAGCAAAGACTTGAAAATCTATACTATGTTTTAAAATGATCCCTTAGGTTGTTGTGTTGAGAATAGACATAAAGGAGCAAAGAGAAATAGAGAGATCATTTGAGAGGTTCTTGTAATCCAGGTGAGAGATTACGGTGGTTCAGACCACGGTATCCACACTGGAAAGTGGAGAAATGGTTTGATTCTAGATTTTTTTTTTTTTTTTTTTTGAAATTAGAGCCATTGAGATTTCCTGATGGAAATAATCTAGGAGAACAAAAGAGGTCAAAAACGACTCTGGTTTTTGGCCTGAGAAATTGGAAGGATGGTATTGCTTTCAATGTCATGATTTCAATTTAGGACCTGTTGAGTGTGATGTGTATTAGACATTTAAGTGGGGATATTTGAAATGTTTGGAGAGAAAATCAGGTCATACTAACTGGCCACTCAGGTGCATAGAGAGACAGGGGTAGAGGGGAAGCAGGAACAGGCAGTGAGAGAGAGAGAGAGAGAGAGAGAGAGAGAGAGAGAGAGAGAGAGAGAGAAAGAGAGAAAGAGAGAGAGAGAGAAACAAGCGCGAGCGAGCAAAGTTTCTATTCCGTGCATGACAGGGAATTGCTGAAAGCTGAGGGAGAGATTGAGGGAGTGTAAGACTGGAGGGTAGGTAGGAGATGGTAGGTAACTTCCTTATTGATGGGGGTATATAAATTGGTAGAATCCTTCCAGAGAACATGGCACGTGGCAAAGTCCTGAAAACCATGCACTTCACTGGACTCAGAAATTCCTCCAAAGAGAGTAATAGCATAAGCATGCAAATATTTATAGTTACGTTCATTGCCATTTTCTTACACTGATCAAAATTAGAGATAATTCAAGAATAGAGGTGGCTAGTTAAATATGTTATGGCGTATCTATACAGTGAAATACCGTGAAAATGTACAGTTGTGTATCTTCACATTGAAGAGATTCGTAATATGTTACTATGGGAAAAAAGAAGTTACAAATCAGTGAATGGTATAGTGCTATGTTTTTAGGGGATAATAACAACTATGACTTTAATACTAAGGTTATCTAGATAGGAAGTGATACAGCTAGAATTTGAAACCAAATCATATATGACTTTAGATCCATGGACTCTTCACCTTTATCCTCTGATCACAGAAATACTCTAAGAAGGATACATGCCAAAACCCTGGGCCTATGGGTGGTAATACAATGCACATGGATTAGTGCTGTTATAAAATGTGTTGTATATGTAGTTCTTAAAATGGTCCTAGGCTAGAGCCAGGGCCCAGTTCAGAATGGAAAGAAGTTTAGAATGTGAGCCAACAGGAACCCTGCAAGATGTGGATACTGATTGGATGTGAAGGATGTGGAAGAAGAAGGGAATCTAGAATGACTTGCCAAATTTTGGCTGTGGGTGACTTTAGCAACAAGCAAAAGGAGGACAGACTTAAAAGTCAATTTCTGACACTTTGGGTTAACATGCGTGTGTGAGAGTCGGCTATATGGGTCTGAATTTCAAGGAGCATCCTTCATGGGAGGCACACCTTTGAGATTAGCCTAGAGACTGTCATTGAAGCCATAGAGTGGTTCATATTACACAAGGTGGATGTATGGAGTAAGAAAGAGGGAAAGATATCTCTAGGGATTCCAATATTTAAGTATGGGCCATTGAAGAAGAGCTGCTAAAGGAGGCTAGGAAATAATAGGAGGTACGAGAAAGTTGAAGGATGTATAGTTTCTCTGAAGCCCAGGCAGGAAGAGTACAGTAAGTAGAAGTTTGGTTAGTAGTGCCAAATGCCTTAGAGAGGCTGAGGAAGGTTAACACTGGACAAAGGTTTTTGAATTTGAAGGTTAATTATGACTTTCTCCAAAGCATTGTCAATGATAATTTATGGAAGAAGCTAGATTGCCAGGGATTGGAGAGTGAAAGAGATTATAGATGATAAAAATTCATCAAAGTAATATTTTTAAGTGGGCCCTGACTTGATGCAGTGGCATGCACCTGTAGCGGGAGCTACTTGTGAGGCTGAACAGGAGGATCACTTGAGCCCAGAGTTAGACGCTAGCATGGGTAACACAGTGACACCCCTCTTAAAAAAAATTTCGTATGCCATTAAAGCTAAGTATATAATCAAGCATTCATATTATTAAGACATACTTAACTAGATAATACTTTGATCCAGATGTATTCAATTTATCTCATAAGGCAAATGTTTTTAGTGACTACAGCATACAAACTGTTTGGTCCAAATGTGGATGTTTTTAACACTAATATGTCTTATCTATAAATTATACTGGGAAGAAACAGTTGAAGGAAAAATAAGAAAATTATAGACCACTAATAACAATCATTTTCAGATAGCCTTTAACTTGTTGGGATTGATAACACACATACCTACACACACACCCCTACACACACACCCCAGAAGTCACGTGGCCTGAGGATATAGCCCTAGCTCTGCCATGAGTGAGTGTGACAAGTCATTTGATCTCTGTGGGCTTTAGTTTCTTTTATAAAATGATAGGGTAGAACCGGGTTAATGGTGTTTAACCAGCAGTTCACAATAGAGACATCTGTGATATTTAATTTTTTTAAAGTTTTTTTTTTAGAGATAAGGGTTTGCTTTGGCACCCAGGCCGAAGTGCAATGGCGCATTCATGGCTCATTGCAACCTCACAGCTGCAGGCTCAAGGGATTCTCCCACCTCAACCTCATGAGTAGATGGGACTACAGGCATGCACCAGCACGCCTAGTTAGTTTTTAAACTTTTTTGTAGAGACAGGACCTTGCTATGTTGTGCAGGCTGACCTTGAACACTGGCCTCAAGTGATCTTTTCCTCCTCAGCCTCTCACACGTGGGATTGCAGATGTAAGCCACTGCACCTGGCCTGGTAAAATTATTTTCGAACAAAACAAAAAGCAAACCATGATTGGGTGACTCTCTAGACCCACTGAGTCAGAATCTCCCAGGGCAGGATTTGGGTGTGTGTATTACCTAAAAACTGGGAGGGTAATTCCGTCTTCCTATTGGTGTGTTTGTGTGTGTGCATGCACACGTATATTTAATTTTATCATGAAACTTTAACACACACAAGAGTAGAAAGAATAGTACATGAGCCCCCCAAAACCTTTATTATCAACAATCAAACACATTTTTCTGATCTTGTTGCATCCTGTCTCCCACATATTTTTTCCTTTTAGAATTTTTAAGGAAATCCCCGATATCTTGTAACTACCTCAGATTGCGTTTCTGCCTTCTAAGAATGTGGGGAGCAGCTTTGATGAGCAATTGGTTATGAATGGCTGAATCATCCAGGCCTCAGGGTTGTTGTGACTTAGGGTTGTATGATCTTAACTTCTGCCATTCAAGCTCACCTCTCAAAGGAGGTTCATTTATGAGAGTGTGAGGGCACAGATTGGTTCTGTGGGATTCTGTGAAAGATGGCATTCTGCTCACCACATCTGACCTTGTAGGTCAAGGTCACAAAGGGTTTTCTCCATATGGTTAATCTCAGTGTTGACTAGGCACATCCTAGTGTCACACCCTCAATTTACCAGGGAGGAACTCAAGTTTCAGAGGGCTTACATGACTTGCCGAAAGTTCCAGAATAATCTTGTCACATTTTAAAGTGTAGGGCTATAGATATGAAAAAGAAATCTGTTGCTGCCATGGGAAGAACCCTGGCATTGGCAGCAGTGTGGTGTAGATGCTGAGTTCTTTGTGGCCAGGATTGCGTGCCTTTATGCACAATTCTGTTTAGAATTGCATCTCTGATTTCACCGAACAGTTCTCACTGCAAACATTGTCGCAGGTATTGTTTCCAGCATCTGTTTTAGGTCTGGAAACAGTGTCTGGATTTACTTGGGAACCCAAGTGGAAAATCAAATTACAAGATCAAGCACAAAATCTTATTTCTTTTTATGACATTCCCTGATTTTTAATAGTGCATAAAAATACCATATTAAAAGAAAAAATATTAGCACTTATTTCATTGGAAATTAAATGCTTATTAACTATGGAAGTTATTTTAAACCCTTTTTGAAAATCCTCTGAATCTATGAGTTGGATAAAAGTTTAAGGCATTTGGATAACAAAGATCCAATTATAATTAGCACATAGTTCAAGATAGTAGAGAATTCCTTTTATATCACCACTTCCCAGTACTGTCAGTTCAGACTAGGGTGATGAATATGCCATTTTAGTTTAAGATACCTTGCTAAAATGTCCCTGTTTAATTTTCTAAAATATGTGTTATATCTAGCCTTCTTTTTGAAAAGGCTATATTTCCAGTTTGCCCTTTTGAAGATAAAGAAGGATTTCTGTAGCATTAAAAAATGTCAGCTTTACATTTAAATTAGCTTTTAATGAAAAAGAAAAAGAAATTAATGTCTCTTCTACAGCCTGACATTAAATTTCTAATCTCTAGAGTGCAAAAGAATGAGCAATGCAGTGTTTATACCTTAAAAAATGCTAAAATTGCTATTTAACCAGATAATAATAAAATTAGATTTAGAAATACAAACTTTAGTTCAATATGTAAAACATGTGAAGACCATATGAGATCATTTTCCCATATGAGATCATTTTCTCTATTACAATAATCTTTGCATGCATAAGAAATTAACAGTCTTGAAGTTGTGAAATCCCTTGTGACTTTTCTTTGATGGTGTATTAGCCAAATACTGCTCTCTTCCAGTCCTGCAATACATCACATAATTACAGTTCACAAGTGCACTCATCCCTATCCCAATGGAAAAAAAATTCAGGGGACAGAGTTCCAACTTTAGATTAAAACATGTGAAATAGAAAGGTTACAAAGATCATACTGTGTACAGATTCCGTTATTATTACGGCTCAGGTTAAGAACAGACTGTTTGGCTTAATGATCAAGCATGTTGTGTCTTTTCAAAGCCTGGCAACTCAATGCAATTAGTATATTAATAGCTTCAGTATTCAATACAGCGTGATTCTAATACGTAATAGTGGTTGCCATACACCATTTAAATGACAGCTTTGGCATGATTTATTGTTTATTGTTTTCGTAAATATCATTTGGCCTTCCTTGTCAAGATATCCAGCAAAAACTTCCCAGAAACAAGTTTAACTCTTCAGCTTTACCATTACATATACTGGTTAAACCCATTTCTGCTACAGAGATAAACAGCTTTGTAGATCCTTGTTGAATCAAACTGTCAGTCTCTGTATTGTTGTAAGAATTTGGATGGGATGAATTACTACAGAAATAAAGAAGCTGAGAAACGTTCATATCCCATAGACACACAAACCACACACACTTTCTCTCTCCCCCTGCTATAGAATACAGGTTCTCTAGTGGTCAGGGAATGTCAGCCTAGGAAGGTTTAATGAAAACCATGTACCATTGTTGGCTTAATGGAATGCTTTTCAAGTACATTGATATTCCAGCTCTATGTGAAATGAGTCAAAATGATTACAGCTTGTAGTTTGGGAAGGGTTCTTGCTGAGCCAAAGGTGGCTTAGCCTCATCTCCTGATCATTGAGAGAAAGGGATGTGGGAAATGTTTTATTTCATAGGCAGACAGAATCTGTGGGAGAGTACTCATGCCGGTTTCCATCTTGGCAAAAACTAGCCTGTGTACCCCATAACACATCAATTACCTAACATTACGCATATATGTGAAAACTCCCAATTGCCCCCAGAAGCTAGTACCTTGGGACTCTTCTATTAAAACTCTTGACTATCGGAAAGATCCTAGATTCCTGTGTCAGATGTGGTGCTTTCTGTGCAAGTCCTGATACCACCCTGAACTCAATGCCTCATTTCTTAAGGAAGAATGGGCATACCCCCCAGAGCTATGGTACCTGAGCTCATTTAAAAAGCATGGGCTTATGGTCGTATTATTAGAAGTCTTCTTCGTGTGATGGTCAATATTGAGTGTTAATTTGATTGGATTGAAAGACGTAAAGTATTGTTCCTGGGCGTGTTTGTGAGGGGATTGCCAAAGGAGATTAATATTTGGGTCAGTGGAGTGGGAAAGGCAGACCCACCCTCTATCTTGGTGGTCACTATCTAATCAGCTGCCATAATGGCTAGAATAAAAGCAGGCAGAAGAAAGTGGAAAGAGCAGACTTGCTGAGTCTTCTGGCTTTTTGTGTTTCTCCTGTGCTAGATGCTTCCTGCTCTTGAATATTGGACTCCAAGTTCTTCAATGTTTGGACTCTTAGATTTATACCAGTGGTTTGCCAGGTACTCTCTGGCTTTCTGCCACAGACTGAAGGCTACACTGTCAGCTTCCCTACATTTGAGGTTTTGGTACTTGGACTGGCTTCCTTGGTCCTCAGCTTGCAGATCCTATTGTGGGATTTCACTTTGGGATTGTGTAAGTCAGTACTCCTTAATAAACTCCCCGTCATATATACATCTATGCTATTGGTTCTGTCCCTTTAGAGAACCCTGACTAAAACAGATGTTGGTACCGGTAGAGTGGAGTAGTGCTATAAAGATACCTGAAAATGTGGAAGTGACTTTGTAACCGGGTAACAGGCAGAGGTCAGAACAGTTTGGAGGGCTCAGAAGAAGACAAGACAATGTGAAAGAGTTTGGAACTTCCTAGAGACTTAGAGGGTTCAGAAGACAGGAAGATGTGGGAAAGTTTGGAACTTCCTAGAGATTTGTTGAATGGCTTTGACCAAAATGCTGATAGTGATATGGACAATGAAGTCTAGGCTGAGGTGATCACAGATGGAGATGAGGAACTTGTTGGCAACTGGAATAAGGGTGATTCTTGCTATGCTTTAGCAAAGAAACTGGTGGCAATTTGCCCCGGCCCTGGGGATCTGTGGAACTTTGAACTTGAGAGAGATGATTTAGGGTATCTGGTGGAAGAAATTTCTAAGCGGCCAAGCATTCAAGGGGAAGCAGAGCATAAAAGTTTAGAAAATTTGCAGCCTGACAGTGCTATAGTAAAGAAGAACTCATTTTCTTGGGAGGAGTTCAATCCCACTGCAGAAATTTGGAGAAGGAATGAGGAGCCGAATGTTAATCACCAAGACAGTGGGAAAAATGTCTCCAAGGCATGTCAGAGATCTTCAAGGCAGTCCTTCCCATCACAGTCCTGGAGGCCTCGGAGGGAAAACTGGTTTCCTGGCCCAGGCCCAGGGACCCCCTGCTCTACACAGCCTTGGGGACATGGAGCCCTGCATCCCAGCTGCTTCAGCTCTAGCCATGGCTAAAGGGGGCCAAGGTACAGCTTGGGCCATAACTTCAGAAGGTGCAAGCCCCAAGCCTTGGGAGCTTACATGTGGTGTTGAGTCTGTGGGTACACAGAAGTCAAGAATTCACATTTGGGAACCTCCACCTAGATTTCAGAGGATGTATGGAAATGCCTGGACGTCCAGGCAAAAGTTTGCTGCAGGGGCAGAACCCTCGTGGAGAACTGCTGCCAAGGCAGTGCAGAAGGGAGATGTTGGGTTGGAGTCCCTACGGGGACACTGCCTAGTGGAGCTATGAGAAGAGGGCCATTGTCCTTCAGACCCTAGAGTGGTAGATCCACTGACAGCTGGCACTGTGTGCCTGGAAAGGCTGCAGACAATCAACACCAGCCTGTGGAAGCAGCCAGGAGGGGGACTGTATCCTGCAAAGCCACAGGTACAGAGCTACCCAAGGCTGTGGGAGCCCACCTCTTGTATCAGCATGACCTGGTTGTGAGACATGGAGTCAAAGAAGATCATTTTAGAACTTTAAGATTTGGTTAGGCCAGGTGCAGTGGCTCATGTCTGTAATCCTAGCACTCTGGGAGGCTGAGGCAGGTGGATCCCTTGAGGTCAGGAGTTTGAGACCAGTGGCCAACATGGTGAAACCCCTTCTCTACTAAAAGTATAAAAATTAGTTGGGCATGGTGGCATTGACCTGTAATCCCAGCTACTTGGGAGCCTGAGGCAGGAGAATCGCTTAAACCCAGGAGGTGGAGGCTGTAGTGAGCTGAGATCGTACTGCTACACTGCAGCCTGGGTGACAAAGTGAGACTCCATTGAAAAAAAAAAAAAAAGATGACTTCTCTGTTGGGTTTCGGACTTGCATGGGGCCTGTAGCCACCCCCTGTTTTGGCAAATTTCTCCCATTTGGGATGGCAGCATTTGCCCAATGCCTGTACCCCCATTGTTTCTGGGAAGTAACTAACTTGCTTTGATTTTGCAGGCTCATGGGCTGGAGAGACTTGCCTTGTCTCAGATGAGGCCTTGGTCTTGGACTTTGGGGTAAATGTTGGAATGAGTTAAGACTTTGGGGGACTGTTAGAAAGGCATGATTGTGTTTTTGAAATGTGAGGGAGGACATGAGATTTGGGAGGAGCTGGGGATGGAATGATATGGTTTGGCTGGGTCCCCACCCAAATCTCATCTTGGATTGTAGTTCCCATAATCCCCATGTGTTGTGGGAGGCACCTGTCAGGGAGTAATTGAATCATGAGGGTGGCAACCCCCATGCTGCTGTTGTTGTGATAGTGAGTTCTCATGAGATCCGATGGTTTTATAAGGAACTTCCCCCCTTTGCTTGACATTTCTCTCTCCTGCTGCCCTGTAAAGATATGCCTTCTGCCATGATCATAAGTTTCCTGAGGCCTCCCTAGCCATACAGAACTGTGAATCAATTAGACCTCTTCTTTATAAATTACCCAGTCTTGGATATTTCTTCATAGCAGCATGAGAAGAGACTAATACATTTAGCTCTTCCTGAGATGTGTTGGAGGGGAAAATAGACTACATCCTCAAGCAGGTGCATGCTAATGTTGGTAACTCTGGCTTTCCTCTTTGGCTCTCTACAGAAGTAAGTGACTGAATTATCTCTTGTAGCATACTTAATTCCTTTTCTCTGCTTCCCTTCCCTTCCTGTTTTTTCTTGGTAGTGGAGGGAATACCATGTGGTGGATAGAGTCACCTTAACTTGTTTCTTTTAGACAGTGTTTCTAAGATTTTTTTTTTTTCCATTAAGGAAATAAATACCCCTTGGCATGCTTTCTTTTATACTAGAGAAATTTTACTTTGTTTATGTTATCATTGTTAGTAAAAATAAGTTTTTTTGAATGATTCATTTAATCAATAAATATTGATGGGTGGCTACAGATATGAGTCAGATACATGGCATACAACCAAAATACAGGTGTCATATAGTAGGGCCCTTATAAAGGAGAGTCAGTGGAATGAAGAGGCTTTTTTTTTTTTTTTTTTTTGACCCTGTGGAGCATGGAAGTTTCCATGGATGTTGAGGTGTTTGAGCTGAGCCTTGAAAAATGGTTAGCAGAGAGATATGTGGGAGGGGGAGTAGAACATACACAAAGATAGGAAAGCTTGGAGTGCTGATGGACCTTTTTTAAAAAAATCCAAACAGTAGAAGATGGTACAAGAAAAAAGTGGGGAAAAGGGCAAGGAGCTAAGATTGCCATATCCCTGAACTCTATGGGAATATATTTTCTGAATCTTTTTTGTTTTGCAACTCATTTGTTGTGGACTCTCTCTATATAAAAGCTTAATCCAATCATCTTCACTTTAAGTGTCAGTGTAGGTTTGGCTGCCTTTTTGATATTCTAGGGCTGGGTAAGAGGTGATTGTGGGAACAATTTCTGTCCCTGATACTTCTATCAAACAGAACCTATGTATGTGTGACACTGTGATTTAACCAGGATCACCTAGCTTTCAAACTCAATATAAAGCACATGGCTATCTGAAAACCCTAGCCTGCCATTCAGTTCCCTCTACAAAACAACAGTAATAATAGTAATGATAAACTTACAGACTCCAGAATACTAATATTGTTGTGCTTACCGAGTAGACAAGGTGGATTGGGTTTTGTGAGTACAGTCTCAATGCTTCAGATGTTGCTGTTACAATTTTCAGTCTAATGTTCAAGGTATCTATGCCATTTATTATTTTCTACCTCCTATGAGGCGACAGATAAGTCAAGCCATGCTAATAGGTTAAATGGTCATGGTGGAAAATAACCTAGAGTTTCAACCCAAGGGAGAAGTTCATGGAGTCCCCAAGTTGTATGTTACACCATTGATTTAATATCTGTTTTATACCACCTGAAATGCCCCATCCATTGCAAGAAGCAGCACATTTTCCAAAGTGTTACAAATGAAAATAAAGCCTGTCACAGAATCAAGGACAAAGGGGAATTATTGTATCCTAGAGATGAGATCAAGGTCATAGACTAGACTAAAATATCAAGAAGTCAAAAAACCAAGCCAAGGATTTAGGCTGGATAGAAAGATGAAGCAGGAATTGAGGTGTTTGGGTACAGGTGGGAATTGGGAGCTTGGAATTGGAAGGTTGGAATTAGGTTGTCCTTCAAGGATTGAATTGAGCATAATACACCCTGCAAGACAAGTTAGATGAGGATGCTCTGACCAAGGTTCATCCAGCAAAATCATGAGTGTGAGGTCCTGAAAAGCTTTGTCTATCTTTGTTCAGGTTTGGAGTAGTGTCTCTGTGGCCCTTCACTGATTGGTCAGAGGAAGGAAGCAGGTGGGGCACCACCCACTCTGCAGCAGGATTTCTGAGGTTGGTGGTCAGGTCCTTTGTGATACTTTTGCAGGTCTAGCTGTTGTTTGCAGTCCATGGCCTTACACAATTTCAGGCTCACTGTACAGTCTTATATAGCGTTGCTTCGTTCCCTTGTTATTCCAACACTAAATCTCTGATATTACTGAGGAACAATATTAAATCTTTTAGGGCACCTACATTTTTGTAGAGCCTGTTTCTAAAGGTATATTATTTTTGTTGAACTTAGAAATAAATTAATGGCATCTGTTGTATATCTCCGCTTAATGTTTATTTATGTTATTTATTTATTTATTTATTTTTGAGTTGGAGTCTCACTCTGTCTCCCAGGCTGGAGTGCGGTGGCATGGTTTCAGCTCACTGCAGCCTTCACCTCCAGTGTTTAAGCAATTCTTCTAACTAAGCCTCCTTAGTAGCTGGGATTACAGATGGACGCAACCACACCCAGCTGATTTTTGTATGTTTAGTAGATAAAATGTTGGCCAGGCTAGCCTCAAACTCCTGAGATGTTTATTTCTGAAAAAACAAGACCATGTAAATTAAAAAAAAAAAGACATGATACCATGGGCACAAAATAATATTATGCAAAAAATGACTTGTGTTTTATTTATTATTTGGTAAGTAAACCTAGCACAATATCTGGTACTCAGTAGATGCTCAATATATTTTGGTTCAATTGAACAGGGTATTTGTATTATTTAAAGCATTATCTTTTAAACATGATTTTTGTGTGTGCTGTTTGTCCTAAGTCACAATGGTTAGAAATAATAGTATTTATTTTAGCAAAACCATTTAGGAATTAAGCCTAATATTTCTAATGCTATAGCTGACATTTTGGTATTACAAACCTCATAAACTTTCACTGGTATCCTTGAATCCATAAAATGTTTTTCTCATCCATGGGCAAAATATTTAGAAGTGGTCATTGTAAGTTCAAAGTGTATAGCTATAAATATGAGCTCACTAACCAAATGGGGAACAGACATAATATAAATCAATAAGTATGTTTCTTTTTTATAAAACATTCAGAGACAAAAATTTTTTGTGAAATTTTGCGAATGTCCAGGAAGAGTTTTAAAATGCACATACTGCAATAGCACACCGAGTAACTTCTTTCTGATTCAATTTCATAAATTGCTACATGAAAAAGTACCCTCTAGTAGATAATACTCAGAAATCAGCACTTAATATGGCAGTAATGGTTATTGCTGTCATTCTTTACATCTTTAAAAATAATTAAGCATTACTGCACAGGCATTATAAAGTTCCCCTATCACCATTAAGAGGATATTTGAGGTTTGATGTAATTTAGCAAATTACATTATACAGTAGTTAAGGTTTTTATGTAGTGAAGTAAAATGCATAGTAGTTAAGCACACTTACTATATAATGCATTGTAGAGTTACACGTTCCAGCTGCTGCCAGCTTTGTTCCAGTGTCATTATTGCTTTGCAGGCTGACGTTCCTCAGGGAGTGATTCGAGTACAAGCTCCCCATCTTTCGAAAGTTTCCATGGCAATACAGCTAACTGAAGAACTAAGAGCCAGTGATGTACTTGCCAGGTTTCTCAGCCAAGAAAGGTAGAGGCCTGTTTTGTGTTAATTATTCCATGCCATAACTCACTTGCTCTCTCTCTCCCCTTCGCTGCTGCTTTTTTTTTTAATTGTGGGGTAGTATGAAATGCTTAAAAATATTGTCTTCCCAGCAGAAGAGAACAGCAGACTTAGCCATTAGACTGTTGGAATGAGTTTAGTTCATTTGATGTGGCTTGTGTTCAGATGGAGCCTAATGCAAGCAGGATTGCTGAGCATTCCTTCACCGGGCCTAAGATGGGATTGCCAAGTGAGACCCCTCAATATTCTTTCCAGGATCTGTTGATTGGAGGCTCATTACTGTTTGTAGACTGTAAGGAAAATTGCTAATTAGGATGCAGTGGCATTTTAAAATAAAGACACAACTTTTGCTATAAAATATAATGAATTTTTAAATGCTCAAATTTAAAAGCAAAAAAATGTAAAGAATTAAAAGAGGACAGCCAGGCCTTTGAGTGCTGAAGTCTCAGGGGGAGAACATACCTTCCTCATTAGGGACAACAGGCCCTTCATCTATATTTTGAGGTTGACGGGGCAGGGAGGGTTGTCCGAAAGCTGGTAGCATCCCTCTCACTATATTAGAGTATGCCCCTTCCAAAACACTTTGCAGTGTCTTCTCTTAAATTTTAGAGATTCTAACAAGTATAATTGAATTTTCAGGTTTTGCCCTTTGAATTCTTTCTTTTAGCTAAAGTCATGTTTTTATGCCTCCTCTATAGACCTCATTTTCATTTATTGAAATAAACTAAATGTTTAAAAACAGAGGGGCAATGGCCGGGTGAGATGGCTTACGCCTGTAATCCAGTACTTTGGGAGTCCAAGGAGGGCAGATCACCTGAGGTCGGAAGTTTGAGACCTGACCAACATGGAGAAACCCCGTTTCCACTAAAGAAACAAAAAATTGGCCAGGTGTGGTGGCGCATGCCTATAATCCCAGCTACTTGGGAGGCTGAAGCAGGAGAATCGCTTGAACCTGGGAGGCGGAGGTTGCGGTGAGCCCAGATCGCACCATTGCACTCTCACCCCGGCATCAAGAGCAAAACACCATCTCAAAAAAAAAAAAACAAACAGAGGGACATCCAGGTCATTGTCATTTTAGTTTATGAATACTCTGTCTTGGTCTTAATCTCCTCATTCTAACATTTGGGGGCTTCAGTCAAGCTTTCTGCCAAAGCCTCTCCAATTTTAATATACAGTACTAGAAATATTTAATATGTTTCTGTTTTAGCACAGGGCCTTAAACAGAACAAAAACATATTAAATACTTTTAGTACCATAATTGGAAGGGGAGATATAAACATACATTTTAAAGTACCTTCCCTCAGTGTTTATAAGTTGGGAGAAAGGATGAATCTGTGCAGCTAACAGATGGTGATGAAATGAGAGAGAGGCTCATTGGTAATATCCAGGCTTCAATAAACCAGAGTAAACTTCCCTCAGAACAGCACTCTGAAGTACGTGCTATTGTTACGTCTGTTTCACGGGTAAGAAAACGGAGATTTGCAAGGTCACACATTTTTCACAGGTGGTAGAGCTGGAATTCTAAGTCTGTGGTCTCACTCCAATGGCAGTCCCTTAACCGTTCTCCACACTGGCTGGAGGATCTCAGAGCATCATAGATCTGGGAAGCACTAGTGTACAGTCTGAGAGTGACGGGTTTGGCGGGGATTATGTCCTGGGGGCAGTTGGAAGATCTCAGATGTCTCTGTCCCCTGCAGTGTCTCACAGCTTCTGCAAAGTCTGTCCACTTCCTCTCTGCTTCCTACTTTGACTTAGTAGATACCAGCCTTTGCCATTCTTCCTACCAGTCATGCTCTCATTCTTTAATGATGAATTTGTTGATTAACATTACACAAAAGTCTGTGTATACTAGGAAATCTAGTTCCTGTTTCTTTAAAATAGAACACAGATACTTGAGAATCAATCTGAGAGCAATATCTAACTAGATTTTTTTCTTTAAATCAAGTCTCCTGAAACATTCAATTTGGCTTTCACAGAAACAGGGACCTTCTTTAGACCCATGGTTGATTGTGTTATGTACTAGATTAAAACAAAAATAATAATTATTAAATTATTTAATTTAAAAGATAAACCTACACCCTGGTTGGAAAAAAAGTGGATCAGATGCAGCGTAGCAGGTGGAACCTAGCGTGAGGGCCCAGACAGCCCTGAGTGTCCAGTTCCAGACCCACAGGGCGGGGGGAGAAAGGAGGAGAACCAGATGAGCTGTTCCATAGGTGGTGAGGAGCGCTGCTGTCATACCATGTCCTTCCTCATGGCTTGAATACAAGCCAGACCTGATCTTCTCTTCCCTGTTCCAGAGAGTGTGTCTTCAGGCCCTTATCTCATTGGTCCACTAACCTTGCCATGCTTCAGGATCCACTCTAGATAATTTAAAAAGCAATTACTTGGGCTTCATCCTAGACAAGTTACATCTGAGTTTCTAGCGCTCTCAATGTGAATTTTTAGCAGGTTTCTCAGGTTTCTTTTGCATAAAGATTTGAAAGCCACTGAATTTTACCAGTTTTTAAGTTTGAACCTAATGCTCTTGAACAGTTTATTCTTTGAAGAGTGTAAATCTTTAAACATGACCTGCTTGGTAAAAGTTCAGTCTTTGTAATGACACAATTTACTTCCACTCTGAGGGCCTATGCCACCCTCATTTGCACAGCCAACAGAGGAGCATGCTTATTCTTTTCTTTTTTCTTTTTTTTTTCTTTTTGAAGACAGAGTCTCATTCTGTCACCCGGGCTGGAGTGCAGTGGTGCAATCTCAGCTCACTGCAACGTCCATCTCCTGGGCTCAAGCAGTCCTCCCACCTCAGCCTCCAGAGTATCCAGGATCACAGGCACACACTACCATACCCAGCTTAATTTTTTTGTATTTTTGGTAGAGATGCATGTTGCCCAGGCTGGTCCCAAACTCCTGGGCTCAAGCGATCCACCTACCTCGGTCCCCCAAAGTGTTGGGATTACACATGTGAGCCACCACATCCAGCCAGAAGCATGTCTTATTCTTTATCTGCATCTTGCACACTATTGGAGTTGTCAGCACGGCAAACTCATGATAAATACTTATTGAATAAGCATGTGAAAACTAAGGTTAATAGTTTTATGAGGACCATTTTGGCTTGCATACAAGGTGGATAGTCATATTAATAATTTGATTGGCAGCTGAAATGTTACATTAAATTTTCTTTTGAATTTTACAAATTTGGATGCTGATTTACTATTTTGCCTTCGGTTGTATAATTCCATTTGCTTATTTTAATTTACAGGTGTGACACTTTTATTACCTATTGGGTACATTTAACAGATGGGAAAATACAAATGTATAGATAATTACACTGTGTCTAAGTTATGAATTTTCCATACCAGCCAGAATTCTCCAAGCACAATAAAATGATTTACTTGCAAGCTGTTTGATGATACAACTAATCGGTTTGTTTTGTCCCTCATAGTGGGGTTGCCCAGACTCTCAAGATAGGAGAAGTTTTTTTGTATGAAATTGGAGGAAATATTGGTAAGCACATTTTTTTCTCTTTGCATTCTATATGCTGATTTAACATTGCCAGTGGTTATTATTTTTGTCTTTAGAGGAAGAACAGGAAATTAGAAGTAAAATATACCATGCATTAGTTTGTTGCTGAATATTGTGGATTCGTTTAATGGTTTGACCTTTCTCTTCAGACTCTGTTTGAGCTCCTTCTGTACTTATGCCCATCAATGTTCA
This sequence comes from Cebus imitator, assembly GCF_001604975.1. Classification (NCBI taxonomy): domain Eukaryota; kingdom Metazoa; phylum Chordata; class Mammalia; order Primates; family Cebidae; genus Cebus; species Cebus imitator. The sequence continues at coordinate 3,016,567 of NW_016107396.1, forward strand.
ATTTCAGCAAAGGCAAATTTCCTGTACCATAAGGATAACTACTGGAAGGGTTAACGATACAAGTTTTTCAAAATTTTCTTCTTTTTAATATACTTATGTCACATAGTAAAGGAAGTACTTGAGCCTATGTAAGGCTGACATTTACACGTTATTATAATATAGTATTAGATATCTTTAGTAAAAGCAGTTTTACATTTACCATAGTTGAGTTCCTGCTAAATTTTATGTGCATGCACATACACTCAAAATTCACATCAGTAATTTAAAAAATGGAATGAATGAATTTTGAGCATGTTTTATATTTTACCCTTTTGTAATTATCAGGGAGTCTTACTCATCTCTTTTAAAAAATTTAAAATAAACTTTCTCTCTTTTTTGACTCTTGGAAATGGTAAAGGTAAAATTGTTAATAAATAAATGAGATAATATTAAGTTCAAAATAGTAATTAAAAATAATTTTACAATAAATTTTATAGAATTTTTGGGGGGACTTAAAAATGTTAGTAAGTATTGAAAATTGAATATAGGAATGTAAAGGTTCGTTCTTAAATAGGCCACAACACTAGAAACCTGGACTTGTTAGCTCTATTAGTAAAGGGCATTTAAATACTAATATATTAGATTTTTAATTTTACTTTGGATCTTAGGAATTAAGTGTACTTTCTTAGGTGAATTCAAAACCATTGCCCCTCCTAATAAGGTGAATAAGCTTTTAAGGAATCATTTAAAAGCCAATCATATGAAGTATTTTCAGCTTCCTAAATTAATTTGAAACCTATTCATTTAGAGAAAGACTACCAGATTCACTTTTCCAATTGTTGGCCAATTCTTATAATATTGTGGGAAACAGGAAAGAATGAGAAGTTTGTTTTGTTTTCTTTTTTTGGCAACAGTTTCTGCCCCTGTCACCCAGGCTGGAGTACAGTGGTGCAATCTTGGCTCACTACAACCTCTACCTCCTGAGCTCAAGCTATCCTCTTACCTCAGCATCTCCTGAGTAGCTGGGATTACAGGTGCAAGCCACCATGCCCAGCTAATTTTTGTATTTTTTGTAGAGACAGGGTTCATTATGTTGCCCAGGCTGGTCTCGAACTCCTGATCTCAAGCATTCTGCCCACCTCAGCCTCCCAAAGTAGAATGAGAAGTATTTTTAAGTCCAAGACTTAAGATGTAAATAATTAAGCTTCGGTTTAAAATTGCATGCCAGTCTACCTGCTGTATTAAACTGACACAACATCTCTTTTAATAGGGGAACGCTGCCTCGATGATGATACTTACATGAAGGATTTATATCAGCTTAACCCGAATGCTGAGTGGGTTATAAAGTCAAAGCCATTGTAGAGGATGTAACAAGCTGCAGATAACCATGTGGACTTCTATAATAATTCTTGCTGAGTCAAAAGTGAAAATAAAAGAAATGGCAGGACTCTTACTATGCAGCTGTACCCACCTATTTAAGAGTGACCTTCTGAAGCCTTAAAAAGTCATAGATTTGTGTTGCTGCCAGAATGATATTAATTATTATTAATGTTATTAGAAAAAAAAAAAAACTTCTGGAGTGAGAGTAATGAGGCTTAATTAGCTTATAAGCAGTTGTCATATGCTCTGTGGGATGTGTCCAGATGTGACATTATTGTTTTTTAAAATATGTGAAAATATATTCTCTTCCCACTTGCTAAAATCATATATACTGTAATATATGCTCTCTCACCTCTATTACCTCCTCACATCTGCCCTTTGCCAGTTAGGTTTGCTTTTTGACCAAAAAGATAACAAATACCAGGTATGGCAAATTGTGAAGACAGCACATTAAAGCATACCTAATTTCACAGTATTCCTGTCATGACAGAATGTTAGTATTCATCTCTGAATCATTTGCTCAAATGATAGCACTCCACTTTCTCCTGCTGTATCACGGGAGGTGATTTGCATTTTTTTTCAGTTCAACTGACTTATGTGCACAGAACTGTATCAGCGATCAAGAAAATATGAGTCAGAAGCTGCCAGTTATTACTGAACCATTAAATACTTATATAATAAGGATAAATAAAATATACCTATGTGAAATAATAACTGGATTATGGATAACAACAGTGAAAGCCAAAGAACTTTCTGTCTGCTGTATTCTTCTAAATGGAATTTTAAAAGTCATAGCTGGCTCTGTGTGTTGTCATATTAGCATTATAAATATGCATGATAGTATAATCCAGTAATGGTTGAAGAATGTATTTTACTAAAGAGGGATTTTTTAAAAAAAACTCCTGAATAAGTCTACTGGAAGAGTTATTCTTCTGAGTGAATAAGCTTTTGTTTGTGTTCTTATTTTAAATAATCAAAGTCAATTTATTAAAATGTTGTGGAAAGTACTATTCCCAGGGATTTTAATGCACAAACCATAGTGTGACAAGAGATAAGCCTCTGTACTGTAAATAAGAGAAATGAAATAGAGAAATGTTAAATATTTTATGAGTTTAGAATGTAGTAAATAAAAGGTGATGTAAATGAATGCTGCACAAATGGTGTTTATGATACTTTGAGTAGTACTTTAGGAAAAATTACACGTTCTCAGAAGCTCTTGATGTCTCTAATTGGGTGAGGAAATGCTGTTAATGAGAACAGTCATACATTTTTAGCATATAATTACAAGAACAGCCTGTGGATATGATCACTTAAATAGTTTTGTGGTGATTCGTGCCATTGATTTTTTATTTAAAAGAAAATTTTGTAATTAAATGCCTTTTTCTAAATTATCTTCTCTTGGAATTATTACTTTGAATCCTATGTGTTTATGAGTCTATTTTTGCTTTTTCTTTATTAATATTATTGAGAATGGACTGTTTTTGTTATTAAAAGTCACCTCTACCCTTATTTCTCCTATTTTCTTTTTAATTTTTAAAATAGAAAGATGTGGGAGATATAAATGTGTTTCCATCTTTAGTTATTTTCCTTAGACAAATTTCTATTCTTTAGGACTTTCAAAATACAGTTTAATCTGTTTCTGACTTTGACAGTTAGTATTGTATTAATTTCCCAGTTAGCAAAACGGTACTGATTTGTGGGCTGAAAACAACAGCATAAAAGAAAAATTAAGTGTTTGAAACATTTTAGGAGTATACAACTTAAAGAAAAAAGGATAGCAGTGAGGATAATGATTTAAGTAAAAGGTTTTCTGAAGCTTATGCCAACTAGTTTTCACTATGTTTGCTACCTACCTAAAAAGGAGGGTCAGGAGGAAGACACACATGTTTTGATCATGGAAAAGTATCAGATCTTAATTTTTAAAAAGTGAAAATGCCATTTTAAGTCCCGTTTAGAACTCATGACCCAAATTCGTTTATATTGAATAATATCACATTTAAATAACCCCAAAATATGCACTTTAAAAAATCTTTATATTTTTAGAGACAGTGTCTTGCTCTGTTGCCCAGGCTGGAGAACAGTGGCGCATTCATGCTAACTGCAGCCTCAGGCACTAGGGCTTAAGCAAACCTCCTGCCTCAGCTTCCCAGGCAGCTAGGACCACAGCTGCATGCCACCATGCCTGGCTCATAATAGAAAAAAAGCTTGATACTATAAAGCCTGAAATATAAATGTCCTGATACTAACCTAATGCTTTTGCTGTAATTTTTTTCCTTAGTGACTTTTAAATCTCAGGCTAGTTGTGTGTGTGTGTGTGAAAAACATTTGCCTTGAGTTTGAAACATTTGAACTCTTAAAGGAGGACTGATTGCCCTGTTGATGGTGGTGATGCTCTTTTCTGAAAGTGGGTTTATTAATCTGTTCTCACACTAATATGAAGAAATACTTGAGACTGGCTAATTTATAAAGGAAAGAGGTTTAATTGACTCACATAGTTGGGGAGCCATCAGGAAACTTACAATCAGGGCAGAAGGGGAAGCAAATATGTTCTTCATATGGTGTCAGGAAGGAGAAAAATGAGAAGTGCAGAGTGAACGGGGGTAAAAGCCCCTCAAAACCATCAGATCTTGTGAGAACTCACTGACAATCACGAGAACGGCATGGGGAACTGCCTCTGATTCAGTCATCTCCCACCAGGTTTCCTCCCCTAACATGTGGGGATTACAATTCAGATTGCAATTCAAGATGAGATTTGTGTGGGGACACAGAGCCAGAGCATATCAGAGGTCATTGTAATTCTTTCCACTTACACAATCTTAGCTTAATGCTGCTGTAGAATTCAATGTAAATTCCCTACTAGTACTCTTTGGGAAAGGCAGTTTATTTTACCAACTTCATGGGATTTTTCACTGTTGTCTTTCCTTGTTTTCATTAAACTGGTTTGCATTTTCCATCTCATTGTCCTGGTTTTCACCTACTCATCAGTAGGTGGCAGTATTGGTCAGGGATTCTTTTGAATCTACCGGGACGTTTTAAAAGTGAACCTGAGTTCATAGGGAAGTTGCTAACAGTGCCAGGCATCTGAGAGGCAGTTGGGTGAGAACACTGGGGAGCTATTGTTTTTATTGCTGATTCTGAAATTGTAAATAATAATTTCATAGTTTCTATATTTCGTGTTTGTCTGCTTTTATTCTTAATCCTTTTAATGGGAAGGGCGGGAGATTTTTCTAAGCTGAAATTAGGCTTTTGACATCTATTTCAAGCAGAAGGATTACGACAAGAGGGAAGGCAGTGAACTGGAAAAGTAAGTGAAGGGATGTCTAAGATAGGAGGGCATAATGAACTCTGACATTATTATTATAACTTTAAGTTCTGGGATACATGTGCAGAACGTGTAGGTTTGTTACATAGGTCTACATGTGCCATGGTGGTTTGCTGCACCCAGAAACCCGTCATCAACATTAGGTATTTCTCTTAATGCTATCCCTCTCGTAGTCCCCCAACCCCAACAGGCCCTGGTGTGTGTTGTTCCCCTCCCTGTGTCCATATATTCTCATTGTTTAACACCCACTTATGAGTGAGAACATGCGGTGTTTGGTTTTCTGTTCCTGTGGTTAGTTTGCTGAAAATGATGGTTTCCAGCTTCATGTCCCTGGAAAGGACATGAATTGAATTCAACCTTTTGTAAGACTGTATAGTATTCCATGGTGTATATGTGCCACATTTTCTTTATCCAGTCTTATCATCGATGGGCATTCGGGTTGGTTCTAAGTCTTCACTGTTTTGAACAGTGCTACGATAAACATGTGTGCATGTGTCTTTACAGTAGATTGATGTATAATCCTTTGAATAAATACCCAGTAATGGAATTGCTGGGTCAAATGGTATTTCTATTTCTAGGTCCTTGAGGAATCACCACACTGTCCTCCACAATGGTTGAATTAATTTACCCTCTCACCAACAGTGTAAAAGCATTCCTATTTCTCCACATCCTCTCCAGCATCTGTTGTCTCCTGACTTTTTAATGATCACCATTCTAGCTGGCATGAGATGGTATCTCATTGTGGTTTTGATTTGCATTTCTCTAATGACCAGTGATGATGAGCTTTTTTTTCATGTTTGTTGGCTGCATAAATGTCTTCTTTTACGAAGTGTCTGTTCGTATCCTTTGCCCACTTTCTGAGGGATTTTTTTTCTTGTAAATATGTTTACTTTCCTTGCAGATTCTGGATATTAGTCCTTTGTCAGATGGATAGATTGCAAAAATTTTCTCCCATTCTGTAGGTTGCCTGTCCATTCTGAACATAGTTTCTTTTGCTTTGCAGAAGCTGTTTGGTTTAATTAGATGCCATTTGTCAATTTTGGCTTTTGTTGCAATTGCTTTTGGTGTTTTAGTCATGAAGTCTTTGCCCATGTCTATGTCCTGAATGGTATTGCCTAGGTGTTCTTATATGGTTTTAGGTCTTACATTTAGGTCTTTAATCCATCTTGACTTAATTTTTGTATAAGGTGTAAGGAAGGGGTCCAGTTTCAGTTTTCTGTATATGGCGAGCCAGTTTTCCCAACACCATTTATTAAATAGGGAATTGTTCCCCAATTGCTTGTTTTTGTCAGGTTTGCCAAAGATCAGATGGTTGTAGATGTGTGGTGTTCTGTTCTGTTCCAGTGTATATATCTGTTTTGGCACCAGTACCATGCTGTTTTTGTTACTGTAACTTTGTAGTATAATTTGAAGTCAGGTAGCATGATGCCTCCAGCTTTGTTCTTTTTACTTAGGATTGTCTTAGCTATACGGGCTCTTTTTTTGGTTCCAAATGAAATTTAAAGTAGTTTTTTTCTAATTTTGTGAATAAAGTCAATGGTAGCTTGCTGGGGGTAGCATTGAATCTATAAATTATTTTGGGCAGTATGGCCATTTTCACGATATTGATTCTTCCTATCCTTGAGCATGGAATGTTTTTCCATTTGTTTGTGTCCTCTCTTGTTTCCTTGAGCAGTGGTTTGTAGTTCTCCTTCAAGAGGTCCTTCACATCCCTTTTAAGTTGTATTCCTAGGCATTTTATTCCCTTTGTAGCAATTGTGAATGGGAGTTCATTCATGATTTGACTCTCTGTCTATTACAGGTGTATAGGAATGATTGTGATTTTTCAACATTGATTTTGTATCCTGAGACTTTGCTGAAGTTGCTTATCAGCTTAAGGAGATTTTGGCCTGAGATGATGGAGTTTTCTAAATATACAATCATGTCATCTGGAAACAAAGACAATTTGACTTCCTCTCTTTCTATCTGAATATCCTTTATTTCTTTCTCTTGCCTGACTGCCCTGGCCAGGGCTTCCAAATTCATGTTGAATAAAAATGGTGAGAGAGGGCATCCTTGTCTTGTGCCGGTTTTCAAAGGGAATGCTTCCAGCTTTTGCCCATTCAGTATGATATTGGCTGTGGTTTTGTCATCAATAGCCCTTATTATTTTGAGATATGTTCCATGAATACCTAGTTTATTGAGAATTTTTAGCACGAAGGGATGTTGAATTTTTTTGACCACTTTTCCTGCATCTAATGAGATAATCATGTGGTTTTTGTCATTGGTTCTGTTTACGTGATAGATTATGTTTATTGTTTTACATATGTTGAACCAGCCTTGCATCCCAGGGATGAAGCCGACTTGATCATGGTGGAGAAGCTTTTTGATATACTGCTGGATTCAGTTTGCCAGTATTTTATTGAGGATTTTGATGTTCATCAGGGATATTGGCATGAAATTTTTTTTGTTGTGTCTCTGCCAGGTTTTGGTATCAGGATGATGCTGGCCTCATAAAATGAGTTAGGGAGGAGTCCCTCTTTTTCCATTGTTTGGAATAGTTTCAGAAGCAATGTTACCAGCTCCTCTTTGTACCTTTGGTAGAATTTGTCTGTGAATCTGTCTGGTCCTGGGCTTTTTTTGGTTGGTAGGCTATTAATTACTGCCTCCATTTCAGAGCTTGTTATTGTCTATTCAGGGATTCGACTACCTCCTGGTTTAGTCTTGGGAGGGTGTATGTGTTTAGGAATTTGTCAGTTTCTTCTAGATTTTCTAGTTTATTTGCATAGAGGGGTTTATATTATTCTCTGATGGTAGTTTGTATTTCTGTGGGATTGTTGGTGATATCCCCTTTATCATTTTTTCTTTTGTCTATCTGATTCTTCTCTCTTTGCTTCTTTATTAGTCTAGCTAGTGGTCTATTTTGTTATTCTTTTAAAAAAACGAGCTCCTGGAGTCATTGATTTTTTTGAAGGGTTCTTTGTGTCTCTATCTCCTTCAGGTCTGCTGTGATCTTAGTTATGTCTTGTCTTCTGCTAGCTTTTGAATTTTTTTGTTCTTGCTTCTCTAGTTATTTTAACTGTGATGTTAGAGTGTCAATTTTAGATCTTTTCTGCTTTCTCCTGTTAGCATTTAGTGCTATAAATTTCCCTCTAAACACTGCATTAGCTGTGTTTCAGAGATTCTGGTACATTGTGT
>NW_016107396.1:3025071-3051216 GCF_001604975.1 Cebus imitator
TTTTTTGCTTCCATTTGCTTGGTAAGTATTCCTCCATTCTTTTATTTTGAGCCTATGTGTGCCTTTGCACACAAAGCAAAGGGATGGAGGAAATAATTGGTTAAAGAGTCAAGACCCATTGGTGTGAGATGGATCTTGACTCTTTTTTTTTAATTGCATTTTAGGTTTTGGGGTACATGCAAAGAACATGCAGGATTGTTGCATACGTACATACATGACAGTGTGGTTTGCTGCCTTCTTCCTCATCACCTATATCTGGTATTTCTCCTCCTGTTACCCCTCCCCAAATCCCCATCCCCCACTGTCCCTCCCTGGATCTTGACTCTTTGCTCAATTCGCCAGTCTGTGTCTTTTAATTGGGGCATTTAGCCCATTTACCTTTAAGATTAATATCATTATGTGTGAATTTGATCCTGTCATTATGATGCTCACTGGTTTTTTTGTCCATTCATTGATACAGTTTCTTCACAGTTTAGACAGTCTTTACAATTTGGTATGTTTTTGCAGTGGCTGGTACCGTTTTTCCTCTCCGTATTTAGTGCTTCCTTCAGGAGCTCTTGTAAGGCAGGCCTAGTGGTGACAGAATCTCTCAGCATTTGCTTGTCTGCAAAGGATATTATTTCTTCTTTGCTTATGAAACTTAGTTTGGCTGGATATAAAATTCTGGGTTGAAAATTCTTTTCTTTAAAAATGTTGAATATTTTTCCCCTCTCTCTTCTGGCTGGTGGGGTTCTACCAAGAGCTCTGCTGTGAGTCTGATGGGCTTCCCTTTGTGAGTAATCCAAACTTTCTCTCTTCATTTTTTTCTTCATTTCAACCTGGTGAATCTGATGATTATGTGTCTGGGGGTTGCTCTTTTCAATGAATATCTTTGTGGTGTTCTGTATTTCCTGAATTTGAATGTTGGCCTATCTTGCTAGGCTGGGGAAGTTCTCCTGGATAATATCCTGAAGAGTGTTTTCAACTTGGTACCACTCTCCCTGTCAGTTTCAGGTACACCAATCAAATGTAGGTTTGGTCTCTTCACATAGTCCCATATTTCTTGGAGGCTTTGTTTTTTCCTTTTCTTTCTTTTTTCTCTAATCTTGTCTTCATGCTTTATTTCATTAAGTTGATCTTCAATCTCTGATATCCTTTCTTCCACTTGATTGATTCGGCTATTGATACTAGTGTATGCTTCATGAAGTTCTTGTGCTATATTTTTCAGCCCCATCAGGTTACTTATGTTGTTCTCTAAACTGGTTATTCTAGTTAACAATTCCTCTAACCTCCTTTCAAGGTTCTTAGCTTGCTTGCATTGGGTTAGAACATACTCTTTTAGCTCAGAGGAGTTTGTTATTACCCACCTTCTGAAGCCTCCTTCTGTCAATTTGTCAAACTCATTCTCTGTCCAGTTTTGTTCCCTTGCTGGTGAGGAGTTGTGATGTTTTGGAGAAGAGGCGTTCTGATTTTTGGGCTTTTAAGCCTTTTGCACTGGTTTTTCCTCATCTTTGTGGATTTATCTACTTTTGGTTTTTGATGTTGGTGGCCTTTGGTTGGGGTTTTTGTGTGGACATCCTTTTTGTTGATGTTAATCCTATCGCTTTCTGTTTGTTAGTTTTCTAACAATCAGGCCTTTCTGCTGCAGGTCCACTGGAGTTTGCTGGAGGTCCACTCCAGACCCTGTTTGCCTGGGTAACACCAGCGGAGGCTACAGAACAGCAAAGATTGCTGCCTGTTCCTTCCTCTGGAAGCTTCATCCCAGAAGGGCACCTGCCAGATGCCAGCCAGAGCTCTCCTGGGTGACGTGTCTGTCAACCCCTCCTGGGAAGTGTCTCCCACTCAGGAGGCATGGGAGTCAGGGACCCAGTTGAGGAGGCAGTCTGTCCCTTAGCAGAGCTCCAGCGCTGTGCTGGGAGATCTGCTGCTCTCTTCAGAGCAGTTTCAGTATGCTGAAGCTATGCCCACAGCTGCCCTTTCCCCCAGGTGTTCTGTCCCAGGGAGATGGGGATTTTATCTATAAGTCTCTGACTGGGGCTGCTGCCTTTCTTTCAGAGATGCTCTGCCCAGAGAGGAGGAATCTAGAGAGGCAGTCTGGCTACAAGACTTTGCAATTCTACTCAGTCCAAATTTCCCAGCAGCTTTGTTTACACTGTGAGGGGAAAACCACCTACTCAAGCCTCAATAATGGAGACACCCTTCCCCCTGCCAAGCTCTAGTACCACAGGTCAACTTCAAACTGCTCTGTTGGCAGTGGGAATCTCAAGCCAGTGGATCTTAGCTTGCTGGGCACTCTGGGGGTGGGATCCGCTGAGCTAGACCTCTTGGTTCTCTGGCTTCAGCCCCCTTTCTAGGGAAGTGAACGATTCTGTCTTGCTGGTGTTCCAGGCGCCACTGATGTGTGAAGAAAAACTCCTGCAGCTAGCTCAGTGTCTGCCCAAACAACCGCCCAGTTTTGTGCTGGAAACCCAGGGCCCTGGTGGTGTAGGCATCTGAGGGAATCTCCTGGTCTGCCAGCTGTGAAGACCATGGGAAAAGCGTAGTGTCTGGTCTGGAATACACCCTTCCTCACAGCACAGTCCCTCATGGCTTCCCTTGGCTAGGAAAGGGAGTTCCCTGACCCCTTGCACTTCCCAGGTGAGGTGACTGATGCCCCACCCTGCTTCAGTTCACCCTTCATGGGCTGCACTCACTGTCTAACCAGTCCCAATGAGATGAGCAGTGTACTTCATTTGGAAATGCAGAAATCGTCCACCTTCTGCATTGATCTCGCTGGGAGCTGCAGACCGGAGCTGTTCCTGTTCATCCATCTTGCCAGCCACTGTGAACTCTGACTTTTTAGTGTATATGTGTTTATTCATTCAACAAATATTTATTGAGCACCTACATATGTGCCAGACATGTTCTACCCTTGAGATGCATCAGTGAACAAAGTAACAAGCCCTCATTTCATAGAGCATACATTCTAGTGGAAGGAGACTGATAATGAATTAATGAGCAAATAAAATTCTATAGTGTATTAAAAGGTAGTAAGTACAATGGAGACAAAAAAAGGTGCGCGGACCAAATAGGACAAGGCTTGGAGGGTTAGGGTCACTGCAGCATTAAACAAGAAGTCTCATTGAATAGTTAATAACTAAGCAAAGACTTGAAGGCAGTGAGGAATTTGCCATGTAGATATCTGGAAGAACATTACATGCAAAGAAAACAACTAGAGCAAAGGTGCAAAGCAAAAATGTGCCTTGTTGCCAAAGGTTGGCAAGGGTACTGGCGTGGCTGGAGTGGACTCAGGGCTGGTGATAGTCACAGGGCAGGGCAGAGAAGTAACACCATGATAGGGAATGAGATCATGAAGGACCTTGTGTTAGGCGATTATTGTTCAAATCAGGACATTTCTGAGAGTGAAGCAGGGCATGGTTGGTGACGGCAGTAACTGTGGGGTGATAAGTAACATATTCTAGATATATTTTTGAAGTCAGACCTTATAGGATTTTTTCTGATATGAGAGAAGGATTTTTAATCAAACCACAAGATTTTTGATTTGAGTCATTGCAAGGATGGATTTTCCAACAACAGAAATAGGGAATTGGAAGTAAATCAGGTACTGTTAGCAGGGATATATGGATATATCAATCATGGATATATGGAACTTGAAGTGCCAGTTAGATACCCAAGTGGCAATATTTTGTAGGCAGTTACATGAACAGACAAGGAGAGAATTCTGGGCTGGGTTCATCAGCATGCATATGGACTTTTAACTTAAACCATGACCTTGAATGAGATCAGCAAGGGAGTGACTGTGGATATAATAAATTACCAGGAGCTCAGCCCTAGAGCTACCCAACATTAGCGGTTACAAAAGAAAGAACTAGCAAAGAGGTTGAAAATCAGTAACCTTAATAAATAACCAAGAGACGGTGGTGTCCCAGAAGCCAACTGAAGCGGGAGTGATTGTAGTATCAGATGCTACCTGTAGTTCAAACGAGTTAAAGGGCAGAAGTTTACTGGATTTATCTATGTGGAGGTCTTAGTAGACCTTGCTGAGCAGTTTTGATAAAGTGATAAGGATGCTTATACTGCGGTTAAGAGAATGAGGGAATCAGTGACTGTGCGTATGGACAGCGCTTATAAGGAACTCTCCTGCTACACAAGGCAGCAAATAAATGGAGCACCAGCAGAAGAGCCAGAGGAACTTTACGGAGGGCCTTCAATGCTGGGCAAAACAGTGTTTTAAATTTTAAGCATTTTTTTTTTTTCAAATTTAAGTTATATTTTGAAAAGAGATGATATGGATACTGGAGCCAGACTACCTGGGTTAACGAATGTGATCTTGGACAATTTACTTACCTGTGCCTCATTTTATACTTTCTATAAAGATAATAGGAATATTTACTTCTTAGCAGCTTACTAGAATAAAATAATCCATATAAAGTGCTCAGCAGCATACTTGCTTGATAGTTTTTTGATAAATGTGTTTTTATTATGCTCAATATTATCAAAGCTATACCTTAATAATTTTAAAATACTCTACTGCCATATACTATTTTTCCTATCAATACAGAGAAAAGATGTAACAGACCTGTCAATAATAGATCCCAGTAAACAGATGAGAGCATGGTGAAAGTGTGGGCAGCACCTATATTTAGAATAACCAGCCCCTCCCCCGAGGGTAATTCTGATAGCATCTCCCATGAACATTCCTTTTCCCAAGTTAGGAGTCATTTATTGGATATTTATGGAATGTTCCTCTTTATATTTTTTGGAGTTATTGGTTCCAATGCCACACTACCTCACCTGGAAATCAGTGGTAGTAACTCTTACTTGGAGAATTGGTGGCACCACAGGGCATAGAAATAATTTTGTGAGAACACCTTTTTTCTACTTATGTGAGCTCAGCTCAACTTTATATGTTATTGGTTTCATTTAAGTTAAACAAACCAGCATAAGGACAGAGATTCTCTCCCTGCATTTCAGACCAGAAGGTCTAGGAAGAAAAACTCTTATCCAGTTCATTTTCTGTCTTAATATCTTGTTCACGCCTGGGACAATCTGGGACTCTTTCAGTCAGCGTTAGCCGCTCCTGCTGGCAGAGTTCCAATTCCTTGTCCTGGTTTTTCTGGTTCTGTGATCTCTCAGATGTTATATTTAGTACATATTAAATAGCGATAATAATTTTCCTTCCGTTTCGATTGGCCTCACATCTTGGAATCTGGACTTGGCATCTAGCTTCTCTTTTTCGCTTGTGTCCTAAAGTCTTGTATGCAGTCGGTTGGCTCTGGTGAAAAGTATTCCACATGAAACATTAGCGCCCCCTCCTTCCATATAAGCATTTCTTCAAATCCTTAAGGTTTCTTTGAAGAGTTTTATGAGTTATTTTCACATGTAGCTGCAAATAACATGTAGTTGTTTTCACATGTATACGAGAAATAGATTAGTTGCAAGAAAAACTGCTTCTATGGTACTTCCAACTTAGCCAAGAAACACTGGCTTTGTTCACAAGCAAGCTTTTTATCTTGAGATTGCAAGTCTTGATTTCTCAACTGAAGGAGCTCAGATAAGCTTCAGAGAAAGCAGCTCCGCTTTCTGCTGTCTTTACTCCTCTTTTGATGTTCTCCTCTCACTTCACCTGGGTAGCTTAGCGCTGCCACTGTTGCATCTCCTGTAACCTTTACAAAATAACAGCTTTCATGTAATCTCTGCTGCAAGTCACCTTCCCCTCCAGCAAGGGCCACAGCAAACAAGGACTTTCCCCTGGAGGGGAAGTTCATACGGAGAGTCACCCACAGTAGCCCAATTCTGAGTAGTCCATCAGCTAAATTTTTCTTTCACCTGACTGTAGCTTTGTTGTAATCACAAAAAGGGAGTGATTTAATCATTGCGTGTGCCTTCTCAACTCTCATTTCAATGGGGAAAATCTTGGGGCATCTTAGCTTTGATTGCTTGTATTATCCAGTTTGTATTGTTGACTAAAGAAATACTAGATTTAAAGAGTTAAAGTTTTAGAGTCTTATTGAGGATTATATTTTGGAAAAATTGGAGAGACATTTTGTTAGACTGTTTTAATGTAGTTTAAATCATAGTTTTTATTTAGGGAGTAAAGATTCAGTGTGTGTAAAGCTATATTAAAATTTGGGCCTAAGAGTATATTTGCTTATAGTTTGTGGGGGCATGATCGTTGATTTTGGTAGGCATAATTTTATGTGTAAGAACAGGTAAGAACAAAGTTCATTTATTTTTTAAGGAATGTAGTGTCTTAGGCAAGAGATGTGGGGAGCTGTGTGCCCCTATCTAGTTTATGTCTTTAAGGCATTATTTTGAAAATCCATACTTAGTAACAGAATAAGGGAGACTAAAATTATGTTGGCAAGAAAGCATGACTTCTTATATTTGTTACCTGTTTGTCAAATATTTGGCAAAAAAAAAAAAGTTTTACTGAGAACGTGAAGAATTCAATAAGAAATTGTGCATCTCTGTTTGTCTAAGAATCCTGAAACATGTTCTAGGACATGCTTCATTCATCCTTATGTTAGTTGTGATATTAAGAAGAGGGAACAAATTAAGATTCTTTATTCTTAAGAAACTATTAGGTATAACTAGATAATATATCAAAGTATACCGAGTTCATTAGACAATGTTATTTTGATAAGGAATACTCTAAAATTTCTGAAGGAAAAATGGATATCCATTTGTTTTACTTAGCATTTTAGTGCTTGCTATGTGCTATGCTGTAAGTTAAGTTGCTATGATGTAAAAATCAATTGTTTGTGCATTTCCACAAGGAGATCGGATTTAGATTTGCGAAAAGGATTGATGGGGAATGTACTCCCAGCAAATGGGCTCTGATTTGAGGGAAGCAGATATGGATACAAGTAACCGTATGGATAAAATGTAATGGGAGGATAGAGAAAGGACTCATTTAGTTGGGTAATTGTTAACAGAGATAGTGGTACTTAAACTGGAAGCCCAGTTAGAATATTGAAGACTAGGGTAGGTCAGAAATGATGAGGCTCAGATTCAGGATTGTGGCAGTGAAAAGTGAGAACGGGATAGACTGATGTCGCGAGTGGGGTCAAAAGGACTTGATTCCACTGGATGCGGAGAAGTGAGAGTGGGGGTGGCTACAGATCTTTAGGAGGAGAAGATGGTGCTTTTCCCTGAGTCCCAGAACAGAGGGAAGTACTGGTTTGAAATGAAGGGATTGGGGCAAGAGAGGGGGGAAGTATTATGGGTATGAAAGGAGGGAAGATGAGGATAGGTTGAGCTTACAGTGTTGAAGAGGCTGAACGGTTAGAACTGAGACATCTTTTAGGTAAGATTTCTTTGAAAATACATAGTTAGAAAATAGTTGCAAGGAGGTGATAGTTAAAGCCATAGAAGCAAAATGGATGGTCCATTGAGAGTGAAGGGCCAACGGAGGGCTAAGATCAACTTTGAGGAATGCCTTTCTCTACTTACAGGATGCATAAAGGGTGAGATGCCTTAGAAAGAGCAGTTCAAACCATAGTAGTAGTGTCAGAAGAGTAAAAATCACAGATGTCAGGGTCGAAAACAGGTTTAACAAAAAGGAAATGCTCAACTATGTCAAATAATTGAGAGAAGTGAACCAGATGAAAGTTAAGTAGAAACCACTGGAGCTGAAGTCTACAAGTTCACGGCTGACCTAGAGAGCAGGTCCAGAGTATTTTGGAGTATTAGAAAGAGATGCCTATTGCCATAAGCCAAGATGTAAATAGTAATTGGGAACTATGAATGTAGTTGGGATTGTTGGGGGAAAAGGCAGAGGAATAAGGTTTATCAATACTTTCCCCACTTGGCTATTTTGCAGAGGGGAAACTTAATCATAAAATAGTTTTCACATATAATTTGTAATATCCGGATTATCTGTATTTCTATTTTTAGTTAATTCAAGCGCTTCTTGGTTCCTCTTATCTAAAAGATTACTCACAATAATTAACTTTTGAAGAAAATTGTGCTAAAGTATCTAAAAGATCACTCAGAGTAACTTTCAAAGAAAATTGGGTGGAAAAGTCTCCTTCTCCAGGAATTTTGCCAATCCTTAAGGGAGACCATTAACTTAAATTTTCTTTTTATGATTTTTACATTTAAGAAAGTTTTCCATGTTTAAATCAAATGATTTTAAATTAAACTTATTTGGGAGCTTGTGTTAAGGGCTGCCAACTGAGACACTAAAGCTTGTTCCATGTTAGCAGCTCTTTTGAAAGTATTCTCATTCGGGAGCTGCCACCCTAATTCTCACTCCTTTCCTGCATTGCCGCATATCATAAGAGTTTTGCTCTGCCTACTATAATTTATATAGCAAAACATGAGGAACATATACTGGATGCACTGGAAATTATGATGCCCTGTGAAACAAGACTTAGGGCAAGTGTTACAGAAGGCTTTGATTCCAAATCCTAATTATTGGATGGTAAGCAATACACTGGGTACACTTTAATAATGTTCTTCAAAATTTTTCACTTACCCCCTAAAATGATGATTACAAATGATTATTGCTTATTTTTTTCATTAAAATCTAACAGTTTCTCATCCTAAGTTTAAATAATCGCAAAGGACATTCTAATAATTTAAATTATTTGAAGAAGACTATCAATACCATAGTGATTTGATACCCTGTTGTCTGTTTTACAAAAATCTATGGAAGCTCATCGTTCACAGCAAGAACTTCTACATTGTTTTTCCCCCGAACTCTTTTTTGTATTGAACTTTCTTCCTCAGAGGTTTATCCTAAAGTAATCTATTCAATGATAACAAAGCAATTCTACAGCAAAAATAAGTATATATGTTGAAATTATTGTTGATGAGACAAAAGTATATCACACGTTTTGATAAAGTTAATAAAACATTTAAGTTTTATTGAAAATTGGGTTTGAGAAAGGGTTTCAATTTTTAAAAAATTTAGTTATCAATGGATAGATATTTCTAATACAGCATCAGTTTTGTCCTCTTTTTCAATTATGTGTGTAAACACTAAAAAAACTTTTCCACAATCAAATGTAAATTGCAATTATTTTAGTGATACAGATACTCAGGTTTTTGAATTTTTAAAAAATTCATTATATGTCAAAAAATCACAGATCTCTGTCTCAAAATTATTAGGTCCTTCTTTGTATTTTTTGAAACAATCTAACTTATATAAGATTTATTACCCAGCTGTTATGTTCATTCATTTTTCAATTTCTGAGAAATATGCTGGAAAATGATGACTGGCTTGATGAGGAGAAAAATCTGTAAAGCTCTTGTTGCATATATTATCAAATTGCTTTTTAGGAAAGTCATACTAATTTATACTTCCATCAGTGGCAGTTGAGTGATAATCTCAATGTCTTCTCACCACCAGTTTTTTTAATATTCATTAATTTCATGGGTGAAGAAATTACATTTTGCTGTTTTAATTTGCATTTCATGGATAACTAATGAGGCTAATAATGTCTCATATGTTTGCTAGTGAATTCATAAAACCAGGAGAGGTACCTTTTTATATTCTTTCTTTCTCCGTTACAGTACTAGTTATATATACTCTATATACTCCATAACAAATATATAAACTGTATAGTTAGAATCCTTAGATTTATTGTATTTGCACATTGAGTGAGTATATATAACAGAGAATATAAATGTTATAGGCGAGCACCTGGTCCACAGTAAATAATATATAAGTCAATCAGCCTTGGCAGCATTAGTATTACAATGATAAATATTTCTTCTAATTTGACTTTAAATGTTTTTGTTTTAACATAATGCTATAACGCTGCTTGTTTTGTCTTTTTTTTTTTTACCTTGGTTTTCCAGAGTTATTCTGAGCTGAGAGATCATTATTCAACAAAGAAGTTGTTATGGACTGTTTTTATTTCCCCAATTTTCATCTGTTAATTTGGAGATGAGGGCTTTAGGAGATAATTAGGGTTAGGTGAGGTTACAAGGGTAGGTCTCTTAGGACTAGTGGCTTCTTATTTGTAATATGGCAAGATTTCATCATGAATTAGTGGTCTTCTTATAACAGGAAGAAAGAGAGATCTCCTTTATTCTTCATGTGTAGGCATTAAGGAGGAAAGGTAAAGTAAGAAGGCAGCCGTCTGTAAGCCAGGGAAAGAGTCCTCACCAGGAACTGAATTGTCCAGCACCTTTATCTTGGGCTTCCTAGTCTCCACAACTGTAAGGAGCAATTTCTGTTGTTTCAGTTATCCACTTGGCATTCTGTTGTGGTAGCCTGAGATGATTGCTACAGAAGGCCCCCTTAGAAATTATGAACTATTTGTCCTTGGAAAGCTGGCGTAATAACAAATAATATTGATCCTCATCCTCTCCTTGAAGAGGTTGATTTATACATGGGAATTACTAGGCAAATAGAATTTTCTTTTAGCCATTTTCCTTTCAACTTGAGATTTTGTATCAGTTTTTCTTTCCTAAGAAGCTAAATGATATTAAAAACTGTTCTATTTATCTCAAAATATATACACATAAACTTGTGGATGAGTGATAGTCAACTTTCAGTCATTGGTGTGACATGAGCACTGACCCACAAGAATGGCTGTAGTAATTCACCACAGAGCAGTATTGCATCATCCTGAGTGAGCATAAAGAAGCATTTAGATAAAGGGAAACTAACAGATGTGTATGAGATTTTAAAATTATTTCTCAAACTTTTACACCAAAATATATCCTAGTACAAACGCAACTTCTATGGTTCTGTCAGAGTCATTTAGTTAGGAAACTACCTACAGAAGAAAATAAGGAAAATGAATTCTCTAGGTAGAAAATGTAATGACTAAGATTTTAAAGGTTATGATTAAGATACATATATTGTGGATACAAATTAATAAAAATAGGACAGGCATGGTGGCTCAAGCCTGTAATCTCAGCACTTTGGGAGGCTGAGGCAGGTGGATCACCTGAGTTTGGGAGTTTGAGGCCAGCCTGACCAACATGGAGAAACCCCATCTCTACTAAAAATACAAAAATTAGCTGGGCATGGTAGGACATGCCTATAATCTCAGCTACTCAGGAGGCTGAGGCAGGAGAATTGCTTGAACTTGGGAGGCGGAGGTTGTTGTGAGCTGAGATGGTGCCATTGCACTCCAGCCTGGGCAACAAGAGCAAAACTCCGTCTCAAAAAACAAAACAAAAAAAATTAATAAAAATAAATTAAGAAACTTTCCATCCCAGGACAGCATAAGATCATTTCAGAATAAAGATGGTTTGGGATCTGACTTCAGACTATAAAAATGATCAAATGTCTGAATGGGTGTAAAGGTAGCAGATGACCTTTACAGGATGGTAAGTACAAAACCACGGGTTTGGGAGAAACACAAAATTTCAAACACAAAATGTTTTACCCTGAGTCTGAACCTAGAATAGTAGCTTGGTAGATAACATATAACTTGTTACATAAAGACAAAGACTTAGTGACCTGGTGTGGACAAAAAGAAAACTGAGCATCAAGGCTTATTTAAAAAGATGCTACAAACCAGCAGAGACAGTGCTGTATAGAACTGTAGTAAATCAACCCAAATATATCCCATCTGGATACAATACATGAGATAATTTACACAACATACCTTGTAAATTGTACCCATCATTTGTGAATGTTAGCTATGATGGCAGCAGAGGCCCTGATGCTGTTGTAACAGAACCAGAGCCAGAGTAGAGCCGACAGCAATGGCCTGAGTGACGCTGTCAGCTGGAAAAGATGCTGCTGCTTCAGCTGGAAAATCTGAAATCATTGCAAACCATGAAGTTGTGTAAATTTTTGGATTGGTGAACACGAAGTGAACATTAAAAGTTAAAGAAGGCTGGGCGTGGTGGCTCACGCCTGTCATCCCAACATTTTGGGAGGCTGAGGTGGGCAGATCACCTGAGGTCAGGAGTTTGAGACCAGCCTTACCAACATGAAGAAACCCCATCTCTACTAAACATATAAAATTAGTTGGCTGTGGTGGCCCATGCCTGTAGTCCCAGCTGCTCAGGAGGCGGAGGCAGGAACGAGAATCGCTTGAACTTGGGAGGCGGAGGTTGCGGTGAGCCAAGATCACACCATTGCGCTGCAGCCTGGGTGACAAGAGTGAAATTACATCTCAAAAAAAAAAAAAGTTAAAGTAGATAATGCATTCAGGAATGAGACTGAGATGTTCACAGCTTGAGAACGGGGTCTTTTTTGGGTCTTTTTTTTCTCATCAGGTGTCTCCAATGTTTAAAAGCCGGTAATTCGCACATAATAGGTGCTCAGTGGATATTTGTGGCTAATACACTCCTAGAAATCCTACATTTGTGGTAGGATTCTAAAGGGATTGGAAGATAGGCAAGTCTAGCAACCTGTCAGTGCTGTGTCTTCACATTAGGCATTTGGCAAGTCTGTGTCAGATTGCCGGAGGCATTGTCCTGGAGTGGCCATTTTTCCGTTAAATTAATTAATTAATTACTTTTACTTAGATATAATCGCTGCATGCAATAGTAGTAAGATACTGACTGTTTTCTCAAAAAATAGTAATGATCTTATTTGCCTTTATTGGGCAATTCCTTTGTACCAGGCAGCATGTTTTGTGCTTTGTATGTGCTTTTAATTTTCACAGCACAACTGAGAGGGTGATACTTTCATCTCCTTTTTCCCAGTTGGGAACTCTCTCTCTCAGGTCACGTGGTTAAGTGGCTGAGCCAGGATTCAAACTGACAGCAAAACAGTGCCGTGGTGTTTACAGCCTAATCCAGAAGACAAAGGCACAGTGCTCTAGTGATGGGAAAGAGGGAGGCATTACCTCACTGGGAAGGATAAGGAAGAGTCTTCCTCCGGAGGGGGCACTGAGGGGGACCTGTGTAGGGACCTCCAGAAGGAGTGATGAGTGGGACCTGTGTGGGGACCTCCGGAGGGGGCACTGAGTGGGACCTGCGCGGCAGGCCATGGCAGAGCTTGTCATGCTCAGTACCTCCTAGGCCCTGTGGCTCTGCAGATAAGTGATCGCTCATCTATGGCAATGAGGCGCCATTCTGTAGTTACAGGCATGAGACTTAGGCGATAATCAACTGGAACTAATTCAGCCATATGGTACTGTTGATCTTTTTAAGATAATAACACTATTCATTTCAAAGTGACATAGCTAGATTTAAAAGAGGCTCGAAATACCCCAGTGCCAGGCTTCCACGACATGCACGCTGGCTTCTACACAGGTTCCCTGGTAAGGAGCCAGCACGTACCAGAGAAGTTGCACTCTGAACAGCCCCATCTTGATGTGATTTTGTCACTTTTACTAAGATCCATGCCCCTTAAGTTTATGAAGGTAAAATGTAATTTAAGATTTATGAGCCTCAGCACCTATACTGACCATTTTCCAAACCTTGGCCTTGCGGTCCTGTGTAATTTCTTTTTCCAATAGGTCTAATGTGATTGAATGTAGCATTCAGGAGACAAAGGGAGGGAGAAGCAGTCTGGACACACTTTAGGGATCTAACAAATCCGTAGTTTCCTTCCCCCATTGCACATGCTCTGGGAGCCATGCTTGCAGTGTGGGGCTCACCATGTGTAATTGGACCAAGAGTGGATGCTTGCCTTGAGAGGGACAGTCCTTTTTTCTTGGGGATTTAGAATTTGGACTGGGCATCCTCTGGTTAGTCTTCACACACAGGTGGAATGGCACTTGGGACACTTTCTTATCCTACCATGGGGACTGAACAGAGAAAGGGAAGGTTTTTCAAAACCAGCGGGAGGACCTTGTAATCAATGGACAATGGGCAGCCATTGTAATCTTTTTTTGTATGGGCACAACTTGTAACCAATCATATCTAGTTTGCTGAAGACACTTTATGGTTCTGAAAATTTCTAAATTTATCTTATGGCAGCTATTCCAAGTTCCTGTTCTAAGTACTTTGCTGAGACAAAAATCCAAGTTCTTCCTTCCGATAGCATGCAATGTGCTCATCTCAGCCTGAGTTCATGGGATGACAAAAGGGAAGAATGTTGATTAGGCAACGCTGCCATTTTCCTCCTCCCTGAGGGGGCTTAGTTATGTAAACCTTCTTTTCTTATCTTTGACTCACGTTTACTCCCTTGGCTTTTGGAAAATTAAATAATCTATTTTATTTTCCTAGCCATATGCAACTTACAAATCTTGGCAGTCCAAATCTATTGCAAAGCTCAGAAGTACTAGTCTCTCTTCATCTTGATAGTATCTAATGAGATTTGTCTTCATAATTTTATTTGTTGACAACAGCGGTCTTGTTTTTAAGTGGTTCATTTTTTGCACTCCAATACGAGGCACCCAGGCCTCTCTGGAATAGACTGCAAACAAATAGCTTCTTTTATTTTTCCATCTAAGGAGAGTTAGCGTGCCTGTCTTTTCAGAGGAGGCAGCTGTAGTTCAAGAGCATGCCCAGTGTTCTCGTTTATCCTCCTTTTCCCATGGGCTTTCGGACTCCTGGCGACGGTGAGCCGGGCGTTCGAGGGGATGACCTCTTCCTGGCAATACTGTCATTCTGTCGTCCCCTTGGCTCCAGCCTACACCTTCCCTTGTCACTTAGTCCACTCTTGGCTGACACACTTCGACTGCAACACAACTCCCATCCTTGCTTGAGTCACAGGCCAGCGTGTTGTGTGTTTGGTAAAGATGACTTGGTATTGACGCTAGCATTCTCTCTGTTGCTTCCTTACTGGTCTCTTTTCTGCCTACCTTAACTTTCAGGATGCTATTTCACAATTCCTTGAAAGGCCTTGGACTGATAGACATATAATAAGAAAACAGAAAGGCTACAGTAGAAATAATATAGTAACAACTATTTGAGTACTTTGTGTCATGTACTGTGTTAGCACTTTGCAAGCATTTTCTCATTAAATTCTGATGGAAAGTCATATATGATATATTTCTGTTATTATCTTGATTTTCAGACGTGGTAACTGAAGCTTAGAGAGTTTACATTACTTTCCCAATGGTAAGCCTAGTAATTAGATGGAGCCATAATTTGAACCCACTTGCCATGACCAAGCCTATTCCTATATCCAATACTGTTCTATCTCATTGCTTGGAGACAGATGGAAAAGCACTTCTGAGACCATCAACATTGTTCATTTTCATAATATTGCATCTTTGGCAAACAAATATCCCTGTGGTGATTTTGTTTCTCTTTGTTTCCTTGTTATTAACTTCCAGGGCCCAAAGTTCTCTCTGAGCGCACCGTCATCTCTTACTTCCTTTAGCAAGAGATGTGGAAAGACCTATCTTCCCATTCTAATCAGGCAGTGCAGAGAGAAGCTCTTTATCCCACAGTGCTTATGTCAATGTTTTATTGGTTTCGAAATACCTTGTTTTAGATATAATCAATACCTTATTTCCTTTTAAGCCGTAGCTCCATAATTTTGTATTAGGAATAGATAACACAGAGTTACAATGCCAGAAGTCAGCACAGTTTATGTGCCCAATATGGTGATTTATGTGTATTCTTATTGAATCTTTGCAAAAGCCAGGTGAGGTTGATAATCATGTGATCTTCATTTGGCAGAGAGGAAACTATGACTCAATACAATAGCAAGCCACTCTCACCTTGACTGCTCTGTCATTCTCCTAAGTGATCTTTGCACATATCCCCTTGCTCTTCACTCTTTTCCCACATTATTGCAAGAGTGATATGTTTCAAAATGTACATCTTATTAGGCTACTTTCCTGTGTAAGCTCTGTCAGTGGTTTCTAATTTCCCTTAGAACCAAGTCCAAAATCCTTTATGTGGCTTAGGAGAATTGCCGTGTTTAGTTGGATAAACACGGGAGTGTTTTTAGTTGGGTAACTTGGAAGACAGATAATACAATTTGTATTTAGGCACCTACTGACCATAGAAAGAAAACCCCTAGATTTGAGTTAGATAAGTTTTGATGAAAGAACTTGACCAAGTTCTCACTCTTGTCTCTTAGCTCTTTGATCAAAACTTCTCTGTCAAATCTACGGGTTTTCTTTCTGTGGTCAGTAGGTGCCTAAATACAAATTGTATTACCTGTCTCCGAAGTTATCCAGTTAAAGTTTGACGTCCCATTTGGCTACCCCTTGTTGTGCCTGCTCCACTGGCAAAGAGGGTTTTGTAGTAGTGTTACTGGCATCTGCTCAGCGGATGTAGTTCTAGCTGTTTCTCATATTCAACCTGTAAACATGTGGTAGGTTGAATATTGTCCTTCCACCCCAAAGATGTTCAAGTCCTAAGTCCTGGGACTTGTGAATGTTACTTTATATGGCAAAAGGGATTTTTCAGGTGTGAACAAATTAAGGATCTTGAGAAGAGAAAGTTATTCTGGATTATCTGTGTGGGCCTGATGTAATCACAAGTCTAATGGCCCTACTAATGGCCTGATTACCTCAACATTTTACTGCTCCTTTAAGATGCTTTAAGAGGGAGGCAGGTCAGAGCAAGAGTAGTAGGAAATGTGATAACAGAAGCAAGAAGGTGGAGTGATAAGAAGGGACAATGAGCCAAGGAGTACGGGTAATCTCTAGGTCTGTAAAAGACAAACAAACAGAGACCTGAAGCCCCCAGAAGGAACACAGCGGTGCTGACAACTTTATTTTACACTTCCAATCTTCAGAACTGGAGGAGGATACATTTGTCCTGTCTTATGACACAAAATTAGTTGTTATTTGTTAGAATAGCAATAGGAAACAAATACATTCCCTGACCCCACTTTCAAGATTCTAGAACACCGAGAGACTGCAGTCATTTTTTGAACAAATATCTTTTGAGTGCCAGGCACTCCACCTGACACATTGCCCTTGTGTTTTTTTCTAATACAGAAAGACATTTTCTAATACAGAAAGAAAAAAAAAACAATAAAGATCATATTGGAGTTATTAGTGCTGTGCATTTAGAGAAGATAAAAAAATATATAAGAAGATAAGATGAGTTAACAAGGAGGGGAACTGGAATTTTAAATAGGATGGTCAGTGCAGGCCTCTTTGAGAAAGTGAGCAATGTGAAGGAGTTAGGTATGTGGATCTCTTAGGGCATGTACCAGGCAGATTAAAAAAAAAACTAGTACAGAGGTCATAAGAAGGGAATGTGCCTGGATATTCATGGAACAGGAAAAAGGCCAGTGTGGCTGAGGCAGGGTGAGCTGGGGTAGAGGAATAAGTTAATGAGGTCTTAAAGTAACAATGGAGCCAGCTCCTCAGGCTCTCTCTGGAGTACAATGGGTTACCATTGAAGGGTTTTGAGCTGAGCCATGGCTTATACTGTTGTAAGTTTCAAAAGGTTATTGTGTATCCTAGGCAAGAGATGTTGGTGGCTATGACTAAAATGGTAGTTGTAGCATCAGTGAGAAGTGGTTAGATTACTATTTGTTTTGGAGAATAGGGCTAGTACGATTTCCTGGTAGAATGATGTGGAAGTGTGACTCTAAAGTGTTTGGTCTAACTAACCAGAAAATGGAGTACCCATAAACTAAAATGGAGAAAACTACGGATACAGAGAGAGAGAGCACAGATCAGGAGTTCAATTTGAGATATGTTAGACATTTCGGTAGAGGCATTGAGTGGCAGTCAGTTATTAAAGTCTGTCCATCAAGAGAGAGCTTTGGGCTGGAGATATATATATGGGAGTTGACAGCAAATAGATGGTATTGTAATTGATGAGGCAAACGAATGGACAGGGATGGGCAAAGTCTTTCCCATAAGATTAGAGTAGAGGAGGTGAGGGGTGATTGGAAAATATGATAGAAATGATTGCAAAATAAGTAGGAAAACATAGTTTACTTTAGAAAATTATCTCTACATAAGGGAAGATATTAATTCTCTATGATAGATTAAATCACATTTACATCAAATCTTTTTGTTCTTACTTCTCCAGTCAATGCTAACAAAATGACACATGATGAGCTTATTTTAAGATCAATATTTGTATTTCTTTTCTTATGCTCCCAGGGGTAATAATTCCATTTTCCAGAGCCCCAGAAATCTCTACACATTGTATTTGAAAATATACGTTCCATAAGATGTGAGAGACCAGTATGGTGACATGAAGCAGGGATGATAATTTTGTGGTTTGGGGGATGAAATTCATGTGCTGATCCAAATTGCACATTTTGTAGCTTCCCCCTCAACTGACGGGTGGCTCTACTCTGTTATTTTGCTAGAATTGGATGATAGCACTTACCATATGTTTGGCACTTTATATTTTATGAAATCTTTTCAAATATACTCTCATTTATCCCTCATAATAGTTTTAGGAAACAGATAATGTCATTCTCATTTATAGAGGAGGAAACAGACTCAAAGAGGCAAAGCAATTTACCCAAGGTCATTAAGCAAATTTTGAATTTGACTCAAACACAAGGCTCCCAGTTCTTTTTCCGTTTCTTTAAGATACTCGAGAGTCTTTAAATTTATTACTTGTTTTTTAAAAATGTCAGCTCAAGGTAAGAAAGGAGGTAGAGAACATTTTGGGGGCTTGTTAGACATTCTAGCCATTACAAAGCTCTGTAAGATTGCATAAAATGTAACATAAAGAAAATTAATCATTGTAAATAGTTATACTCCTTGATAATTTCTCTTTATTTCTTGTGTACTTGCCTCCCACAGATTAGTTGGCACCTAGGGCGTAACTGTTCCTTGATTGTTCCAAAGCTGACTTGAGTTTGACTGAACCTGGAAAGTCATGCCATGGCCAGTGAAGAAGACAAGTTGGATGACCTGGCTGGCTAAAATGGCATGGGGCTTGCTAATGGCCCTGATTACCCTGACTTTTCTTATTAGTGTTCCTGGTACTCTTCTTTCTTATGTTTGCTAAAATTACTCATTGAGAATTGAAAAATATATATCTTAAGAAGTTTGGCTAGATTTTCTGAGCATTGCTGACGTGAAGAGAAAATATGACCAAGGTGGGAAATACCATTATTGCTACAACCAGGTTGACGTGGGAGTAGGTTTCTAGCTTGGTTAATTGTTGCCATGGATGAGGGGAGCATGAAATATAGGACCATCTGAGAGTACTGAAATAATAGGAGGAGATTTTGGGGAGCCAAAGATCCAGGAGAGAATAAACTGGTCCTGATTGCTGAGCCCCCACTGTGTGGAAGGCATCAGAGGATGACTGCAGGTGGTAGTTGGAAAATGAAATGTTTTTAAAAATAAGGAACACATATAGGTGAAGATGAAACAATAACCTCTAAAAGGGAGCAGGGGTAGCAGATTTAACTAGATGCTGCCATGTGAAACAATGGTGATGTCAGGAAGTTTACTAATGTATGACAGGAATAACCCATTAAAGAGAGTAGTTTGGGAGAAATGGCCTAGTGGAGAGTGGAACATTTGGAAAACCCACCTTCCACTCCTAAATGTGGAGAGTTATGTGCAAAGTCTACGTGTTTTAAAAGAATACTGTTTATTTAATGTAATCACATATACTCAATCTAAGTAAAATAGGATATTCTCAAAAGCATTAGTATGAGCACTTCATTACTCTTTTAGTAACTGGGGAGCATATACCTATGTTACTAATTTTTCCTAGGTTTATATGTGGCTGAAAATAATTGGAAACTAGCATTCACTTAGGGTAAGCTGGAAGATATTGAGAGGAGATAATGGTGATCACCAGTATGTTTTTTTCAGTATGTTTTATAAAAGTTTTGTTCTGTTATATGGAATAGGAAACTAAATCTTAAGGAGGAAAATTAATTGTGTAAGAAACTTTAGATTAATATTTAGAAGAGGATGAGGAGAAAGGGATTTTACCTTTATTAAATTCTTGCATATTCGTTGCTTTACATTTTAATTTAATTCTCGCAATCAAGTTGTAAGATATTATGCTCTCATTGACACAGGGAAATTGAAAATTCAAGACGTTCAGGTCATGTAGCTGTCTAGCTGTAAGTCGAAACCAGTTCTGACAAATGCCAAAATTCATCCTTCTTTCCATTCTGAGAGAAGATGTGAAACTCTGTTTAAAAGTTTTACATCGCTCTCGTTGTTTATTTACTAAACTACTTAAGGAACATATTTCAAAAAGGAAAAACAAAACAATACATACAAAAAAGTGCTGTGATTCTGTGTCAAGTGGCTGTGTCCACCTGTTTGTAGCTGCAATAGCCGTAAGTCTGTAAGCATATGTAGGAGGTACTAAAATAGGTTCGCAAAGAAGAATACATGCCAAATAAATCCATTTTCTTCTCTCTCTTTTTAAACTAAGATTAGCAGATTAAGAGACTGTCCCAGAAATAGCATTAAATTAGGCAAATATTTGACTACATTTTTCTTGTTTACACTATAAAACTGTAAAATGTGGGCCAGGCGTGGTGGCACATGTCTGTAATACTAGCTACTTGGGAGGCTGAGGCAGGAGAATCGCTTGAACCTGGGAGGTGGAGGTTGTGGTGAGCTGCGATTGTGCCATTGCACTCTGGCCTTGGCAACAAGAGCAAAACTCCATCTCAAAAAAAATATTGTAAAATGTCAATTCAATTATAGTATGCTTAAGCAACCTTACTTAAACAGTTTTAATTGGTGATTGTTTTAAAAACTAGAGGGAAACCTCATGCAGGCTGACATAGCTCAAGTCAACATTTTTTTTCTCTTTCTCTTCTTGCACTGGAAAAGACCAAGCAACATTTTTTGTTGATGTTGTTCACAAATTGAGCGAAGAAAAAATAAGCTTATCAAATCACTACAAACTGTAGACAGCTGTTTATGAAGGACAAGGTCAAATGAAAGATTTACAGGAGTTTTAGCAGCCTTGGTTTTGGACTGAGGCTTGCCGAAATCGTAGGTGTACACAGGCAGATTAGGAGAGACGGAGGCTGGAACTTGGGATGAAGCCAGGACTTAGGGGACTGATCCAGCTGTAAGGCCACTCTTAGAAAAGGGGGACCTGCAGTCTAGATGCCTGTCCAAAAGGATACTGTGAAGCCCAGCTTGATTGAGGAGCTATCAATGCCTATGGTAGTCCAATCTGGTGGGTAGAACAGAGCCAATACAATTTACATATAGAAGGTGATGGAATGAAGCTGATGACATGCCAAATATTCTACCCAGTTAGAACATGACCCTAGCCAATATTTAAATGTAAAGGAAATAGGGCCAAGCCCTTATACAGAGGTGGCTAGCAATCAGAAAACTAAGGTAAAACCCAGTAATGCAAATACTGATTTCAGGAGGGCTTGGGGGAAAGAGCTTCTGCTTTGTGTCTAGTGGGTCCTATTTATGGGACTAGGGCAAACCCTGTGGGATGTGAGTTTTCAAGGATGGGCTGAGTAACGTGTAGTTTACCAAGAGCTGCTAAAGGTAGAATAGCCCAAGCCTAGGGCTTTACCTGTGGTTGAGGAGGAAAGCAGAAAGAAAAGATACGGTGTCAGATACAAGGAGAGGGTTGGCATCGTGGGAGGGCAGAAAATCACGGTGTTGGAAGCTGACAGAGCAGGAAGGGTAGTGTGAGATGGATGAGAGCCGTGGCTCAGGACCAAGGACCTAAACATCATGAAGGTGTGAGGGTCTGCAGGCGGAATCTTAAGTCTCATTTCAACCTGCAGAGGGGAAGAGAACTCCCATATTATTGTCTAATTACTGTCTAGGTAAAATTGGCTTGCAAACTCAGTGTGTGTTTAGACTTCAATGTCAAAAGCTATACAGAAACAATGAAGATGAACTTCAAGAAAATTAAGAAGTTGTTTATTAGAGTCTTTAAAAACTTGTGAGTGCACAGGCTTGGTGCAGCTGTCTGGGCAAAAGTGTCTGTGAATTTAAAAAATTGTTCTTTAGTTGACCACGCATTTAGTATACTCTACATGAAGCAATATATTTGGGAGGAAAAAAGGGAATAATTTTAAACACTGTCAACTAAAGTTAGGGAGAACCAAGCACAAAGAAGGCCCTCCCTCTAAATCTCATATTTTCAAATTATCCTGAGGAATTACATTAAGTTCTGCCAGGTACATTTTAAGAAGACTCGTGATAGTCTAATTTTTATTCAGAGCAGGAGGACCAGGATGATGAGAAATATGGACGTGACGTCACATGAAACATGGTTGAAAATAACCCCAGAAGGAAGGAATGGGGCTACTGAGAGTAGGTATGAAAACAGTCTTCAAAGATTTAAAAAGGTAGGTAGAGTGGGGTGGGGAGGCAGATAAAGATACACATATGGAGTAGAAAACTCCCAATAGCTGATAGTAGTTAGAGCAGTGGCCGCTCTTGGGGGCCTGCTGGTCTCTCAGCTGCCACGCATGGAAATAAAGACAATCTTGAGTTTCTTCAAGGGAAGTTCCAGGCACCTGCCTAACTTTGAGAAGGAAATAGGCAACCTGATACACAAGCAAGTAAGAATAACTTAATAGCCAAGGAAGTTAGAGTCACAAGATGTTTGTTTTTCTATAGAAACTAAAGATAACATCTTAACATATGCCCTTGAGTTGTTTTATGGAAACCTAGACCCCATCAAATAGAAAATGCCCTCTGCTGGCACATAGACCTCACACGAGGGGGACCTGAGGACTGAACTCTGATGGCTGTTCTATGTTCTAAATTTCTTACTGAGAGGCGTAGAGAAAGCGATGCCTACAGGCCAGACCTTAACATTCATTTCTGCCGACCCCAAGTTTTTAGACAAAGTTTTCCTTCTTTAACCAATGGCAAATCAGAGGATCTTTGAATCTACCTATGACCTGTAAGCCCCCACTTCAAGATTTTCTGCCTTTTTAGGCCAAATCGATATATAACCTCCATGTATGGATTCACGATTTTTGCCTTTAACTTTTGCTTTTCTGAATTGTATCCCTGCCTTTAAAAACCCTTGCTTGTAAACCACAAGGGAGATTGGGTCTTAAGCATGAGCTTCCTGATTCTCCTTTCTTGGTATTCTGCAAGTAAACACCCTCCTTTTTTTTGCTGTAAAAACTCCCTGTGGCTGTTTGGCTGTATTGCAGAGTGAGTAGACCCAAGTTTGGTTCAGTAACATTAGAAATTCAGTAGATGTTTGTTATATTAAACAAGAAACATCTTTTTAATAATAAAGAATTCCAACTTTGAGTAGGTTGTCCTGGGGCAGGATTCAAATAAAGGTGAGATGACCAGCTTTCTGGAGGCCTCATAGCATTTTCTTCTGTGGGACTCTGTTACAAAAGCAAATAATTAAGATCTCTGCCAAAATATTGCCCCAACATTTAGTTTTGCTTTTGTAGTGCAGATCTGCATGAAAACTTTAACTTTAGCAATTATACTGTGTTAGATTATTACTCTAATGTGTTAAATCCCACTTTACAGAGATGCCATAACTAATTCTGAAGTAGTCATATCTAGTGGTTAATGTGGAGAATATTCACTTGGGAATTAGAAGATGGCTTACTCCCAGTTATTAGCTGGGCCATATTGAACAAGTCATTCTATCTCTGAGTCTTTTTTTTTGTTTTTTTTTGAGACAGAGTCTCACTGTCACCAGGCTGGAGTGCAGTGGCGCAATCTCGGCTTACTGCAACCTCCACCTCCCAGGTTCAAGTGATTCTTCTGCTTCAGCCTCCTGAGTAGCTGGGATTGCAGGTATGCAGCACCACACCCAAAAATTTATTTTTTATTTTTAGTAGAGACGGGGTTTCACCATGTTAGCCAGGTTGGTCTCGATCTCTTGACCTTGTGATCCCCCACCTCAGCCTCCCAAAGTGCTGGGATTACAGGCATGAGCCCGGCCTTGAGTCTTATTTTATCAGCTGAAAAACGAGGATAATAAGACTGTGTCAGTGAGTCAACCCCTTCAACAAACACTTCCTAGACGATCACTGAGCGCCAGGCCCTTTGCTAGCCTTTGGGGATGCAAAGCAGTCTCTGCCCTCAAGGACTTCTGTGTATGGCAGGATTGTTGTAAAGAGTTAAGTGGGTTGAACGAGATGCATGTCACAACACTGTACACAGAGAAAGATACTATATAAATGTTACATAGTATTATTTGTGTCGGTGAGCAGTCATTAAGCACTGGATGTGATAGACCCTGTACAGAACATGTTAAACCATTGTACCAGAGCTATAGTCTTTCTTTACTTCTCAACTTTCCTAAGCTATGTGTATGTGTTTCTAAGCATAACTTCCTTGAAAAGAGAAATTCTTAGAAGCAGTTAGAGTATCACACCCATGCCATACCCTTTTATTCATTAGCTTTCTCTGTTTTTCTGTTACTTTGAAATTACCCAAGCTGAAGGAGAAAAACTGCCAGGAAAATGTCACAGCCACCACCTACTGAACAGCAGAAACACCAGCAAAATACCAACAGCAGCACGGTGTATTTTGAAGATAGACCAAATAGTATTTTCTGATAATTCGGATATAAACTGTGGAAGCAATATATAAGACTCAAAGATAGTTCCAAAGATTTTGGCTTAAGAAGCTGAAAATATACATTTACCATCATTTATAATAGGGAAGCCTTTAGGGAGAAAAAGCTGGGAATGATATAGTAAAGGCTGAAGTGTCAGTTTTGGGTTATATTTGGGATGTCTATTTAACTTCCAAGTGGAGATGCTAGTTAGGCAACTAAAATGTATGAATCTGAAGTTCAGGAGAGAGGTTTGGGTTGGAGATGTAAATTTGAGGGCAGTCACCATCTTTAGAGGCAGGAAGCTGAGTGTGATCATCAAAAGAATGAGTATGAATCTAATAATGGTAAGCATAGGTAACAAAAGCAAAAACAGACAAAGGGGATCACATCAAATTAAAAATTCTTCTTCACAACAAAGGAAACAATCAACAAAGTGAAAAGATAACCTATGGAATGGGAGAAAATATCTGCAAACCATATGTCTGATATGGGATTAATATACTAAATATATAAAGAACTCAAACAACACAATAGCAAGAAAACAAATAACTCCACTTAAAAATAGTCAAAAATCCATGAATTGTAAAGGAAAATCAATACCTTTTCCTTAATCATCACAAGGTACATGATTGAGGCTCCTATAACAAAAGACGGATTAATTTAAAAATTACGAATTTATTTAAAATAAGTTTTATGTAACTTGGGATCCTGTGGAAATAAAGTCCCAAAGAAACAAAGAATGTATTTTTATGCTAAGTTTGATGAAAAAGCAGGTAGTTACAGAGAAGTATAACTGGATAAAAGGGGTATGATCTAATGGTAATAAACTGGGAGAAACTTAGCAAGGCCTGTTTGTTCAGATTCTTCTCTGTTTCTGTATGTCTTCAGAGATAAGGACATTCCTTTTCTCTGTGTATAGGATGGGTGCCTCTGGAATGAGGGTCTTATTCAGGGCTGGAGGATGGGAGACAGTCAGAGAGACCTTCCTGCTTCTGTTGTTTTCTTATATTGTAACTGCAACGGGTTCATTGCTTAATGCACAGCGAGTAAATATACTGAGACACCAGGGGCTGCAGCAGAAAAAAAGTTTAATAATTGTAGTGCAGCTGAACAGGAAGAAACCTCAACTCTGCCATCCCTAGAGGTTTGATGGTAGGGATTTTAAGGGGTCTGGATGGGGAATGGGCTGAAGTGTGGGGTTTGCCATTTGGTCAAGAAGTGAGATGTAAAGTCATCGGACAGGGTGATGTAGAGACTGTATTCTTGTGCTGAGTCAGTTCCCTTGTAAGATAAGTCTTCAGACTGGTTAGCAATCAGCCATTCTGCTGGAATTAAGGATTTAAAAAATACCATAAGCAATTCTTGGCTGAGCACAGTGGCTCATGCCTCTGGGAGGCACTCTGGGAGGCTGAGACTGGCAAATCACTTCAGGTCAGAAGTTCGAGACCAACATGGCAAAACCCCATCTCTACTAAACAAAACAAAAATTAGCTGGCTGTAGGTGGCGTGTGCCTGTAATCCCAGCTACTCGGAAGGCTGAGGCAAGAGAATGGCTTGAACCCAGGAGGTGGAGGTTGCAGTGAGCTGAGATTGTGCCACTGCACTCCAGCTTGGGCAGCAGAACAAGACTTGGCCTCAAAACAAAAAACAAAAAACAAAAAACCCATAAAATAAAAATAAAAACAAAAATATCTTAAGCAATTTTTGAGTACAAGAAGTTTTATAATTTTATTATCACAAATCTTATCTACAGGAACAATGTAGGGGCCAGGTCAGCATGCTCTACGTAGACTCTTAGTCAGTAGCTGTAAGAAACTGGTCTAAGTACACCAGTGCACCCTGATTAATGCCTAACTATAATTCTGCTGAAATCTTTTTTTTTTTTTTTTTTTTTTT
>NW_016107396.1:3051314-3072868 GCF_001604975.1 Cebus imitator
CTGGGATTACAGGCACGTGCCACCATGCCCAGCTGATTTTTTGTATTTTTAGTAGAGACGGGGTTTCACCATGTTGACCAGGATGGTCTCGATCTCTTGACCTCGTGATCCACCCGCCTCGGCCTCCCAAAGTGCTGGGATTACAGGCTTGAGCCACCACGCCCGGCCCGAAATCTTGGCTTATAATTCTCATCAGCCTTGTGAGGGTAGTTTCCAAATGCCAATGTGCCATATTTTGAGGCCGCATGTCCTGAACCCCATCAATAGATATGTATCAAAAGAAGACATACAAATGGCCAACAGATATAGAGGAAATGTTCAACACGACCAGTCAACAGAGTGATACAAATTAAAACCACAATGAACTATCACCTTATAGCTGTTAGAATGACTGTTATCAGAAAGACAAAAGATAACAAGTGTGGGTGAGGATGTGGAGGAAAGGGAACCCTTGCGCACTGTTGGTGGGAATGCTAATTAGTACAGTCATTATGGAAAATGGTATTGAGGTTCCTCAAAAAATTAAAAATAGGACTGCCATGTGATCCAGCAATCCCACTACTGGGCATATATCCAAAGGAAATGAGATCAGTATGTTGAAGAGTCACCTGCACTCACATGTTCATTGCAGCACTATTCACAATAGCCAAGATGAAGATACAGAATCACCTTAAGTGTCCATCAGTGGATATGTGGGTAAAGAAAATGTGGGATGTATACACAATGAAATACTATACAGCTTTACAAAAGAAAATCCTGCCACCTGTGAAAACACAGATGAACCCACAGAACATTATTTTAAGTGAAGTAAGCCAGGAATAAAATATATATGTATATTTTCACTTATATGTAGAAATTAAAAAAGTTAAAATATTTAACTCATAGAAGCAGAGGGTAGAATGGTGGTTACCAGAGGTTGGCAGGGAAGGGACTGGGGAGATGTTCCTCACAGTTTACAAAATTCCCGTTAGACAGAAGGAACAAGTTTAAGAAATCTATTGTACAAAAATAACAATGTATTACATTCTAGAAAATTGATAAGAAAGATTTATCATCACAAATATGTGAGATAATACATATGTTAATTAGCTTGATTTAGCCATTCCACTACATACATTTGTATGTTTTCAAACATCATGTACGCCATAAATATCTACAGGTTTTTTTGTTTTGTTTTGTTTTTTGAGTTGGAGTCTTGTTTTGTTGCCCAGGCTGTAGTGTAGTGGCATGATCTTGGCTCACTGCAACCTCTGCCTCTCGGTTCAAGTGATTTTCCCCCCTCAGCCTCCTGAGTAGCTGAGCCTACAGATGCAGGCCACCACACCTAGCTAATTTTTTGTATTTTTAGTAGAGATGGGGTTTCACAGTGTTAGCCAGAATGGTCTCCATCTCTGACCTCGGGATCTGCCCACCTCAGCCTCCCAAAGTGCTGGGATTTCAGGCATGAGCCACAGCACCCAGCCAAATATCTATAGCTTTTTTTTTTTTCAATTTTTTTAAAATTAAAAACTTTTTCTTAAAAAAAAGTATGAATCTTAAAGAGATACAGGCCAAAAACAGATAGAGAGCACTCCAGATTTTCAGAAGTCAAGAAAGAGAAGAAAAGGAAATGAGGAGACAGGAGGATGGCCCAGCAATGTTGTGTCCTGAAGCCAAGCAAAGGAAATGTATTAGATAATAGGGACTGATCAAGTGTATCAGCCTATCAGATGTAACTCATCTAACTTATCAAATGTTATTAACAAGTAAGAGGAGGACTGATAATCGATTTTTGAATTTAGCAACATGAAGATCATTGGTGATTCTGACAAGAGCAACTTTAATTCTAAGATAGGGAACAAAAAGCTAGATTCAAGAGGGTTTAATAGAGACTGAGAGGAGAAGAACTGGGAAAATATGTGAAAACACTTTCAGAGAGTTTTGCTTATAAAGAAGATTAGAGACATAGTCTAACAGTTGACAGGGGACGTGGGGCTGAAAGAAGGTTGTTTTTCTTTTTCTTTTTTTTTTTTTTTAAATCACAGGAGTAGTAACAGAGTATTTTACTGTTTTTGGAAGTGATTCAGTAAAGAAGAAATTGATGTTTAAAATGGGGGGATAATTGCTAGAGTCTCTTCAAGAGATGAGAAGGAATGGGGTGTAGTTCACAAAACAAGGAAGTGGCTTTAGGGAGGAACATGGAGAGTTTCTCTCTAGGTAAATGGATAGTTTGCAGATAGGTACAAAGATTGTGGGTGGAAACAATGGCAAGTGGGTAGATAGTGGAGGAATCTGGAAAGTTAATTTCTGGATGCGTCAGTTTAATCACTGGAGTAAGCATCAAGATAATCAGTTGAGAGTGAAGATAAGGAGGATGTGTTGGAGGCTTAAGGAGTGAGTAGAAGGTGTGAAATAGTCATTCAGGGGAGCAGGAGAATCAAAGGCCTAGGAGAGCACAATGCGATTGCAAAGTACAATTAAAGCGTGTTTCAGGTTTCTGGTAGGGTGACACACTGTCCCAGTTTGCTTGGAATGCATGGGTTTTCTGGGATGCTCCCCTCCCTGTGCCCACATGTTCTCACTGTTCAACACCCGCCTATGAGTGAGAATATGCTATGTTTGGTTTTCTGTTCTTGTGTCAGTTTGCTGAGAATGATGGTTTCCAGATTCATCCATGTCCCTACAAAGGATACGAACTCGTTTTTTATGGCTGCATAGTACTCCATGGTGTATATGTGCCACATTTACATTTAGACTTTCAGTGCTAAAAATGGAATAATAAAAAATGGATTATTATTGTAAATAATACTTCTCTAAACACAAGTATACAAATATCTATTTGAGACTCTTCTTTTAATTTTTTTTGGCTATATACCCAGAAGTGAAATGGCTGGATCAAATTGTTTGGTGTATTCTTTGGCAAATTTGACAACGGTCAAATTTTTCTATCTCTCTCTGCACCTAAATCCTCTCTCTCCCCACCACTGCCCCCCACCCCCCAATTTAACCCTGCACTTCTGCAGCCGTTCATGACAGCAGAAAAAACCAAAAACATTACATTCTGTCAATCTACGACCAAAAACTGGTATGACCAACCATCCCAGTGTGCCAGGAAGTCTGGGTTTTAGATAAACATTTGGTATGTAACAAGCACTGTAACTCATAGTTACAGGGTCTTAAGTTTTCAGAGACGTTGGCAGGATTTGGGAAAGCTTCACTGGATCTTTATCTGTGGCTTAAACTTAGTTTTTAAAATTATTATCAAAATAATACTACTCAGACCCTTTTACTTTTTAAAAAAAAAATGGCTTACAAAAAAATAGCAGTGCTCAGCACCACCCATCCCACTCTCCACATTTATCTTTGTTTAGTTCTTTTTCTAGCATTTTCTGTATTTTGACTTCTCTACTCCTCAGTACCCAAAGCCTTGTTTCTGCTGTCTGACTAGGTCAACCAGGATTAATATCATGGTGTCCTTCATCTCAATCTATGCTGATTACCTCCAGAGGCCCCAGACCCCAAGGCCATCTCATCTTTAGCACTCTAATCCGCATGACACTCTGCACATCCCGTACATGAGCCCCATCCAGCTCTCACCTTTTTCCACCCTCCCAAACCCTTCTGCTACTATACCCTCTGAGATTTGTAGTGCTTCAAGAGAAAAATTCTCTATGTCTTCCACCTCTGAGACCAACTGAAGAGGTGAACAGACCATAATGTATATCAGAATGAAACTTGCAAGGTCAAGCACTACCTGGGCTGGGCCTCAGTAGAATATTCATGCAGGTTTCGGGAACTGGGTTTTATGTCATACTCTTAAATGAATAAATTCCAAATATAAAATGAATGGCTCTGTATCCTTTGCAGTGTGCATGTGAAATGGAATCTGGTCATGTATTTCTGCTGTTGGACAAAAGTCCATCGTTTGTTTCATATTTTATGCTCAGATTCTAATTTTTCAAATGAATCATTCTTTTTTAGGTGAGATTAATGTTACCTACACCTAGAGGAATAATTGGAGCACATGACTATTTGGGACAAGAGGGTAAAGGCCAGTAGAGGAATCAGATCAAAGAAATAACTGTAGTGTATATTTCAGCATCTCTAACTTTCACTTACAGTGCATTTCTTTTATTTAGAATCATCATGGGAAGTAAATTTGTCACTACTCTGGTCATGCACTGGAAAATTATATAATGAACACCGATTTTCTGTGTACCATGGTTGAGACAGATTATAGTGTCAAACCAGGCCATCATGGCTCGGATTCTGTCCATTGCAATTCTGCTGTTTCTCAGCATGATTTTCAGGAACTTTCACAAACTTGGCGGTTTGCAATATTGATCAAGTCAGAGTCCTATTCAAGTATCTGTTACAGAATATGATGCTGGGAATTTTCTTAAAGGTTAAGGTGCACGATTTACATCAGTACATTTCATGGAGAAATTAAAGTGATTCTTCTTAATTATGCCTCCAAGATTTTGTGTAAGACAGGCACAGATTTAGGGAAACTGTGAGTGAGGGAAATAGGAGACTTTATGGGAAGAATATTCAATGGGATTAAGCCATTGATGGCCAAGCACAGACAGCAGGGAGGTTGTTGTTAGGATGATGGGTAAATGGAACAGAAATGCTCAGGGAAAAAGCACCATTTCTTTGTGTGAAGCACTGAGAACCCTTCTCTCTTCTTTATCACTGAGGGGTTCTATCAGTCACGCTCCTACAGGAGACACAAATCACACAAAAATTGGGAAAGTTTAACATAAAGAACTAATAAGGGATTTCAGTAATGAAGAATTGGCTAAGACAAGCATGGAGAATGCTAACAAGTAAATCATAGTAAACACAAGGAGAGCCACAGTCCTGGGGCTGGTATAAAGCAGCCAAGAAAAAGGCCACTCCTCCAGGGGCTGAGATGCTGACTGTGGAGGGACATGGAGCAGTTCACTGTGGCACCACTCAGGTGGCACTTGCTGGAAATCTTCCCCCTGGAGTTCTGGGGAAGCTGCCCCCTACAGACTATGGGGATCTGGGGAAACTACTTTAGGGGAGAAACCATGCTCACTAGCACTCTGCTATGAAGCCTCCTCAGGGAAGTATGCAGAGACCTGGAGTGGACCTTCCCCTAGGAAGCTGCCCAAGAGGAGAGTGCTGGAAAGCTGGTCACAGTGAGGGGCTGTATATCCCAAGAGTATGCTGGGGAAGCTGCCACAGTGGGGGCACTTGCTGCTGGCCCCTAGGCACTGTTGAAAGAACTGGACCCTCTGCAGGAGCCCAACAAGGCAAGCACAGCAGAACAAGAGAAAACGCTCTTTCCTCCAGTGCTCCTCCACTGACAGAGCTGAACATTTGGGCCATCTGGGGATGGGAAGGTATTTACAGAAATCAGCTCCACGAAAGGGAAGGAGGATATGGAGCTGCAAGGCAATAAATCAATAGCTTACTCTGTGCTCTAGATGCCTCCTCACCACCTCTCATTTCCCAGATGCCTGTGACCTTGTGCTTCTTGCTTTCTGGGGAAATTCTACTTAAACTAAAGCATTTGCCGTATGGTGCCCTCTTTTGTTCTTAAAGCCTACTATGAGACTCAAAGTCTCTTAATGAAGCAAAAGACCTAGTGCACAGCATAACATGCCCTGCACGTAAAACAATTACAGCTCTGTGCCGGGTGTCGTTACTTTGGACAAGTGCTCACAACGGTACCTAGAGATTGATCTGAGGCTCTGGTAGAGAACAGCAAGAAAGCAATTTAGAAAAGCAATAATGAAATAGGTTGTGGCAACCCAAGCCTATTCACAAAGAATTACCTTCAATATATTTGCAATTTTAGTTTTCTGGAGTGTTTCCTTTGTAATCACATGAAACCCTAAGGAACCTTAATTTCTTTATCCATGCTTTCAAATTACATCTGCAGAAGACAAAGCAAATAGTTATTTAGGTCAGCATAGTTTTTGTCTGTGTTTATTTTCTGTGTATATTACTTAACAAACAACATAAATGAAAAGGCAATTAGTCTTAACACAGAAAAAGTGAAATCTGTCTTTTTAAATATAATTCTAGTTAATTAAAATCAAACCAGAATTTATACTTCTTTGTTATCTTGGGGAAGAGACTGAGACTTTGGTAGATTTGCTGATTTGTTGTTTGCTGACTAAAGATCTTTCCTCCAACATACTCACATATTCACAAAACACAACAGCTACCTTGTACAAGAAATCACCACCCTGGGCCCTCATTACCCTGACAAGAAATCTGCACATGCAGACGTTTGCTACCGAGGGAGGGCCTCACAGCTTAGTCGTCGCTCAGCTAAGCCCCCTAGGAAAGACATCGCAGAGGCTTTAGCAGGTCTGCGACTGACAGCTACATGAGAATTGGGATTCACTGACTTGCCCAGCCTCCTTGCTTTCTCTATTCCTGAAGAGGATGAAGAAGAAAATCCAGAATCAAGGCAGAAGAAGCAATTTCCTCTTTGCTTAAGAGGGATTTTGGCTAGCATCTTTCAAACATGAAATAGGACCCACAAGGGAGTTCTTCAAAACAATCAGCATGTAGTGAATCACAGATGATTCACTAGCATTTTAAAGTAAGGTACATTGTATGTTACATGTATTTTAAAAAACAAAACAAAACAAAACAATCAAAGGTAGGTAACAACAACAGCAAAAAAGGATTATGGTGATTGCCAACCAGTTAATTATGTTATTTTTTCTAGATATTATGATATTTGTGGTGGTGTCAGCATTTTAAAATCTATAATAATTTCTCATTGTAAATATTCACTTTATTAAAAATAATGTGGATTAAGCACTACCAGAAAACCAAGAAAAAGATTTTCCTTGTATGAATAAGTCAATATAAAATGAAGATAAAATGGAATGTAGGAGAGAGCTTTTGGAGACATGACAGAGACATTAACACAAGTGAAGACCCCTGAAAGAGAACTCTGGTAGGTTTACAGTCTTTTTTTCTTTAGGGGAGTTGTATAAAGGGAAATACAATCAATTCTAGAGTTTGAATATACACACAGAACACTTTATAGTTTTGAGGAAAAAAATCACTGAATGAAAGAATCAAGTCTTTTATACCTGTTAGACTCATCTCTAGGGAGATCATTCATTTAACCAAGACTATAGTCAAAGATATTCAATGGGATAACATGACATCCCTCAAGAGCTTTTGAGCGATTAAGTAATACAGTATGATGCCATACCCCTTATCAAATAGTATTTTGCTAGGAATTAGAGTGTGCTGGGTTTTTAAAAGCTCATTGTAAGACTCTGAAATTATTATGATGATGATTACTATTGTTATTTAGCATAGAATGACAGAATGGCTTCAGGGACTAATAATCAGCCAAATAACTCTTACAATAGCTTGTTACTAACATTCCCAGGCAGATAGTGGCCAAAACCGATTTCTATTGGACAGTTGTACAATAGGCTACTGTATTTATGTTTCCCTAGACTCAAGCCTGAAACAGGAAGAATTTTCTGCCTTAGGAGCCACCTCTCCCCATCCTTTTGTCTTCTCTTCCTTAATTGTTTGCTTTCCCTAGCTACCTCTTAATTTTTGTTGTTTACCAAAGTCCTGCTGTGCTATCATTACATGTGCCATGAAACTTGATCACTTAGCAGAGTTGGTGATAGCATACCCAACACCAGGAGGGGTTACAAAATCAGAAATGTGTTGAATCAGCTTCTTGTACTGTATCAACTGCTCCTCCAAAGGAAGTTAGGCTCATCGGGAGCCTTTAATAATCCAGGCCACTGGGGTACCACTTCATAAATTACTATTTCTTCATGATAAGCTTTTCTCTTCAGTTGCAATTTCCTTGGCTGCTAGTGGTGACTGCTAGCAAAATCCAAAAAAAAGTGAGAAAGTGGGGCAATGATAGGGAAATAATAGAAGCAAGATCCAGAGCTTGAAATAGTTTTAGAACAGCACTGCTGACTGTAAAACAGTCAGCTCTACTGAGTGGAGTAATGTTAGATGTTTTATCCATGCATCCAACTGTTCACCCAGATGGTAGAATAAATATTCTAAAAAAAACCCTTGGATATTATGTGGGGAAAGTTGTAAGATTAAATGTAAAACGGATACATATAATCCCTAAATTTAGGTGTAAAAAATTAATCATACAATTACAGAATGGAGGACTCCTATGTTAAGTACTTGTGTGCACGTATGAAAAATAAGAGGTGATTAAAAACATCAGCTAATAGCTGCAAGAAAACTCTGCAATCATGTAAACAGAATTAGAATGTCAATCTCAATGGTATAAGAGTTATTATTTTTTTACATGATATTTGACTCACATCAGGCCATTTGGTTCTGAACACCACATTGAAGAGGAGCATTGTACACTGGAATTGCAAACTGAAACTGGAAGATAAAAGCTTATTTTCCTCTCTGGTCATGAAACTGTTGGAAAGTGATACTGGGAGCTGCTAGTGACCATCTTTCCAGTTCTATGGGTGTTTGTGTTGGTGAGTGGTATCAACTTCTGTCTACCTCTATCCACAGAAAAATAACAATATTTATCCTCCTATATCTGCTATTTGCTGAATGAGCAAATTACGTTACATCTGTTTTCAACAAGGGGATGGGATTTTAATACTAGTGCAGAGATGGTGTTGAAACTGCAGGCCCTATATATGAGAGTACCAGATTTAAGCTTTATTCATAAAGATAAACAGGAAAGTGCTCCATGGAGATGCCTTCATAAGCCAGGGCACATGTAAGACTGTCATTGTAATTAGCACACAATCAAAAATTACAAAACACACAAGGCAGTATACCACCCTGTGATTGTTTTCCAATCACCCTGTGATTGGAAGCATTCCACTGACTGGGATTATAGATAATACAGCAATTTAGAATAAATTAAAATATCAGTATCTTTAAAATGTTTAGATACACAAAGAAGAAACTGAATAATAGATATTATTTTTTGAAAACCATAGGAAGGCATGAAAAAGAAAGAAAAAACTGAGATTTCAGAGATATAAAAAATTGTCATTGAAATGAAAAAGTCAATAGATGTGCTAAATGGTAGACTAATTTCATTGAAAAGAGAATTAATGAAACACAAAATAGAAGTGAAGAAATAAGAAAGAAAGAAAGAAAAAGAAAGAAAGAAAGAAAGAAAGAAAGAAAGAAAGAAAGAAAGAAAGAAAATAAAGAAAAAATAAAGAAAATAAAGCAGAAAGAAATAAAGAAACAGGAAATATATAGAGACTGGTTTACCATATTTATAATGATGTAATGATCCTTAAGCCCTAGGCCCCTTAATTGCATAGACCCCTTCAGCATATGCTCTTCCTTAGCAACGTGTTTATATTTTTATATGTTGCTAAAAAATTTGCAAAGTGAGGTTTTTAACTGCAACTAATGAAGACTGCAAAATTTTTCCATTCCACTTGACTTCTGTCATACTTTTTTATGTTAAATAGCATTGAAGAGTTCACATACATTTTTTGAAAAATTGACTTGGGATCATTTTGGTTTGTGTTTGGTGGGATGTATTTGTGTAGTCTATAGAAACTTCCCTGTACAGCTAGTTACTGTGGGCATCCTAGTATAGTTTCCAGAAATACTTCTACTACTATGCTAATATGCCTGGCATTATATCACAGAAAGCCAGGACCAGAGGTCATATCATGATAAAAAAAAAATGTCCTATGGCACCTGGCACCGAGAAAGTAATGAAGAAGAAACAAGATTTGATATATATGGAGTCAGAAAGTGGTACTACAGTTTGTATACAAAAGAAACTTGCTAGAGGTTTTCCCCATATTTGACAAAAATCCTGTAAGCTTGTAGATATAACCAGTGATGAGTTGTGGCACTAACAAAAGTTGTCAATAATAACCAAGCCAGAGAAAAGATGAAATATTTTTCATTCCCTAAATTGAAAAATATATTACATAATTATTGTCACAGGAAAATATGCACCAAAGATGAAGAAGAATAAAAGTATTGTGGAGGTATTCTAGTAGCTAATATACATATTACAATATTTTTCTGGAGTTTATTATGTTTGTAGAATTTGTTTGTTTTGTTTATTTGTAATTTATGTGATTTACTTTTCTCATTCTAAAGAAATATGTACTTCGTATCTAATTTTCTGTTTGTACTTTTGTATTCTTTCCCAGAATTTTTTCTGGGAGTCTAAGTTTAAAGACTCCCAGATTGTCTAAACCGTAGGTCCCAAAAAATCTGGATCTGTCCCTGGAAGTATGAAAGACAGGTTGACACATGGAAGATAAAATGAGAAGCTCCAATT
Organism: Cebus imitator; assembly: GCF_001604975.1. Lineage (NCBI taxonomy): Eukaryota > Metazoa > Chordata > Mammalia > Primates > Cebidae > Cebus > Cebus imitator. The sequence goes on from NW_016107396.1 coordinate 3,061,582, forward strand.
TAAGTTAACTAAGATTCAAATGAGAATAAAAAAATTTGGAAGAGACAATATTTAAAAAGATATGTTAGAAATTTTTCTCAAATTGCAAGACTTAAATCTTAAATTGGAAAAAATACATTAATTTCTGAACAGTGCAAAACCAAAATCTTCACCTAAATACGTTGTGATGCTACTACAGATTATCATAAACAAAGAAAAACTCTTAAAAACTACCAGAGAAAAGAAAGAAAATCTATAAAGATAATAATGAAAATAAAAGTAATTTTTTTTTTTTTTTGAGATGGAGTCTCGCTCTGCCACCCAGGTTGGAGTGCAGCAGCATGATCTTGGCTCACTGCAACCCCTGCCTCCCAGGTTCTAGCAATTCTCCTTTTCAGCCTCCTGAGTAGCTGGGACTACAGGTGCATGCTGCCATGCCTGGCTAATTTTTTTTTTTTTTTTTTTTTTTTAGTAGAGTTGGGGTTTCCTCATGTTGGCCAGGCTGGTCTCAAACTCTTGACCTCGTGATTTGCCTCTCTTGGCCTGCTGGGATTACAGGAGTGAGCCATCACACCCAGCTAAGCAGATTTCTTATTAGTGTTAATTGATGTAGAAAGACAATGTAATTGTATCATCAAATACTGAGGGAAAATGTCCACCTAGAATTTTATACCCAAAACAATCATTCAAGATTAAGAGCTGAACAAACACATTTTCTGACACTTACAAACCAAGACGTTTACCCTCACTAAATGATTTATTTGTCTAATTCCTGAGCAAGAAAAACAAACAAAATAAGCCAGATGAAATAAGCATGGAATTCAAGAAAGTATAGTAAGCAAAAAAAGGTGTTAAACCAAAATAAGTATTGTCCAGAAAAACAAGCAAGCACACGAACAAAACCCAAAAACAAAACTAAACAAAAAAACTTGGCAACAACCAATTATGGTGAATTTAATAAAACTAAAACATTAAACAGAAATAGCATAAGATTTGACACTCCCTGCATCTTGAAACATTCTCTTCTCTTAGCTTCCTTGACATCACATTTTTCTAAAATCTCATTGTAGGCTCCTTTTCATTCTTCTTTGACATCACCCTCAAGTTCAACTTCTGAATGTGGTAGTTCTCTTAGTGGGGAGGGTGTCTAGGTTCTTGATGTTTTGAACAAAGAATTGGACAAAACACACAAAGCAATGAAAAAAAGCACAGATTTATTAAAATGAAAGTATATTCCACAGAGTGGGAGTGGGCTGTAGCAAGCAGCTCAAGAGAGCTGGTTACAAAATTTTCTGGGGTTTAAATAACCTCTGGAGGTTTCCCATTGGTTACTTGGTTTACACCCTATGTAAATAAAGTAGTGGCCTACAACCAGTCTGAGTGCAGAAGGTGATCAATCAGAGGCTGAAGTGAAGTTACAAAGTTACACATGAAGCCTTGGCCTATGACAAGTCTGATTGGTTACAGGAAGGAACCAATCAGAGGTACTTTCATTTTTCATCTGCAAGGGAGAAAAAAGGTGGGAGGGTTGCAAAAGGAGTAACCTCTGATTCTTTTGTTACTTGGGTGTGCAGAGGTGGGGTTTTCCTTTTGATTCAGTTCTAGGTAGTCAACATGAATCAGTCTGGAATTCCTGCCTCCAGACCCTATTCTCCTGCCACAGTTCCTTAAACCTTGTCCTGGAACCTTCTGTTTTTCTCCCTCTCCCTAGAAGGTTAATGGGGTTTGGCTCTGTGTCCCCACCCAAATCTCACCTTGAGTTGTGATAATCCCCACGTGTCATGGGTGGGACCAGGTAGAGGTAATTGGATCATGGGGGAAGTTTTGTCCATGTCAGGGGAAATGCCAGACCCTTATAAAACCACCAGATCTCATCAGATCAGTCTCATGAGATCTGATGGTTTTACAAGGGTTTGGCATTTCCCCTGCTTGCACGAATTCTCTCTCCTGCCACCATGTGAAGAGATGCCTTCTGCCATGATTATAAGTTTCCTAAGGCCTCCCCAGCCATGAGAAACTGTGAGTCAATAAACATCTTTCATGTATAAATTAGTCTCAGATATTTCTTCATAGCAGCATGAGAATGTATTAATACAGAGGTCTTACTAATTCCCATTTATTTTTGAATGCTCACCTACAAAATTCATATCTCTTGCCTAGGTCTATCCTTTGAATGTCAGATTCACACATCTAATGGCTCACCTGACACACTCAACATGATACTTCACATCTCAAAAGATGTTTAAAAAGAAACTAGTTCTTTCTCTCACCCATTGTAGACATCATTAGTCATCTATACAACTCTGTTTATCCTGTATTTCTTGCTGGTAGAGTCCTGATTTAATTTTAATAGACTATTTTTAAAAAGTAATTGCAGGGGCTGGGCATGGTGGCTCACACCTGTAATGCCAGCAGCATTACGGCACTTGGGAGGCCAAGGCAGGTGAGTCACTTGAGGCCAGGAGTTTGAGACCAGCCTGACCAACATGGTGGAACTTTGTCTCTACAAGAAGCACAAAAATTAGTCAGGTGTGGTGGCACAACCCTGTAGTTCCAACCACTAGAAAGACTGAGGCACAAGAATCACTTGAACCGGGAGGCAGAGGTTTCAGTGAGCCAAGATTGCATCACGGCACTTCAGCATGGTTGAAAGAGTGAGACTGTGTCTCAAAAAGAAAAAAATTGTAGGCTTACAGACAAATTGAGCAGAAACCATAAACTCCTTTCCACTGCCAATTCCTACATAGTTTCCTCTATTACAGTATTAACTTACCTTAGTCTGGTACATTTGTAACAACTGAAGAATGAATATTTATAAATTGTGATTTACTAAGGTTCATAGTTTACATTAAGTTTCACTGTATTGTACAGAGTGGGTTTTGACCAATGCATGATGTCAGGTATCCACCATGACAGTATCATGCAGAATAATTTCACTGCCCTAAAAATCCTCTGTGCTCTGCCTACTCGTTTCTCCCCCTTCGTCCCCACTGGCCACTTGGAAACCACTGTTCCTTTTACTGTCTTTAATAGCTTTGCCCTTTTTCAGAATGTCATCTGGTTAAAATCATACAGTATATTCTTTTCAAAATGGCTTCTTTCACTTAGAAACATGCATGTATCACATTTTAAGCTAGATGGTTAAAACAAGGAGAAATGTATGTTTAGGTTTCCTCTGTGTATTCTCATTGCTTGATAGCTTATTTCTTTTTATCACTGAATAATATTCCATTGCATGGATATACCACCCTTTGTTTTCCATTCACCTGTTGAAGGATATCTTGAATGCTCGCAATTTTTGGCAATTATTAATAAAGCTGCTATAAACATCTGTGTGCAGGTTTTTGAGTGGACATACATCTTTAATACATTTGGGTAAATACCTAAATCCTGAGTTTATTTTATTATTTGAAATTTCTTAAAATGTTTTGGGAAGAGAATTCTTCTTTAGTTTAGGAAAAATATCCTGATTGATACAAGAAAATATGATGATCTCTTTTTTCCCACATACAGTTGGTTGGGGATAGTTATATTCTGCCGATAAGAACTGAGTAGACTCTGCAAAACTTCTAGAAAATCTTTCTTCACTTGTAGGAAGGAGATAGTGGTCAAGATGGCCACTTCTGTCTAAAAATGTATTAATACTTAAAACTGTTGCAGCTATTGTGCCTGGGGATAGACCCGTATTGGATAGAACAGAGTTAAGAGAACCACAGAGCAATGGACTCGGAGCCCTGAAGTCCAGCGCTTGGATCCTGCCCTGCTATACAACTCTTGGTTATGTTAGATAACACATTTTCACAAAATTTAAAGCATGTTAAGCCTGGACTTTGTATACCCCAAAGCATCCTAGCCTCTCCTCTCACCTCCCTGGTTTTCCTCAGTCTTATATAAACATCGTCATCATCTACATGATCATTCAAGTTCCAAATCTAAAAGTTGTCCTTGAAATCTCCCTCCTTGACTATTCTTCAGATACCTCCCTTGCACCAAATCCATCGTAAGTCTAGCTCCATTTTCAAAATATTCTCTAACATATCCTCTATATTTCTGCACTGTAGTCCAGTCCACCATCACCTTTTTGCCAAAATTACTTTGGGAGGGTCTTTCTGCTTTTGCTCTCCTACCCTTCTAATCCTGTGTTCAGGTAGCAGCAACAGGAACTGAATCAGGCCCTGTGATTAAAACTTTTCAGTGGCTTCTCACTGCTCTTAAAACCATTTCCCAAATTCATCCCCATAACTCGTAGTACCCTGGGTGATGTGGTCCTCACCCTCTGTCCAAATCAGTTCATGCCATCCTTCCAATGGCTTGTTAACCTCTGGCTACACTGATCTTCTTTCTCTTCCTGGAAGACATCTGTCCTGTCCCAGCTCAGAGTCTCCGTGTTCTAGTTCTACTCTAACTTGCCTTCTGAGGGTTGACATCCTGCCTTTTCCACATGCATGCACATCTTTTTCACATAATTGACTTTTCATTTTAGGTGTCACCCAAATGATGTCTAAAATGAGATACCATTTAGGTATCACCGAAAATGAGAAAAGGCTTTCCTGAGCACACATTCTAAAGTTGTCTTCCCCATTTCTGTCTGTTTTAGTCTCTTACTTCATTTACAGCACTCCCAACAAAGTTTTATTTTATTTACTGCTCTACTTACCTGCCTATATCCCACAGGAAGAGAGGAGACAAAAGATTCTGTCTTAATTATTCAACATTGTGTCTCCAGCACCTAATCAGTGCATTACATATAGGAGGCTCTCAAACTTAGGTGCCAGATAAAAGATGAGTGATAACTTGTTCTCATTTTTCATAGCTATGTCTATTGATCTCAATCAGATATTCACCCAGATTAGACTTTTTTTAAATGAGAGTGACATAATAGAAAGGCAAAGAAAAAGGGAGAAGAAGGAGGAAGAGAAAGAGGCATTTTGTAATTTATCAAACTGCTAATATTAATAACCTTGTTTTAGAATTAATTGAAGAATTTCTGAGAATCATGTTTGATCTAGAAAGCATAAATAAAGGTCATTATTTGAGTTTTACATTTTTTATTCCACTTGAGTGGGAAAGCAATCTAGGTTACTGCAGGAGAGATGGCTGTGGATCCACCATCATATCCCGCATGTATGTGCTTATAAAGTGCTTGCCAATCAAGAAGGAGGTCACTGGGATTACCATTCACTCCCGAGAGAAGTTTTTGTTTAATGTTTGTCTTATTTCCATGAGGAAAAGTAGCTTTATTAATCTTTCAGAAATACAATAGATTGAATCAATTATAGACTTTCCATTAAGAAAATTAGAATTTTTTTTTCATATTTGCACTACGTGGACTGCAATAGACACACAAACCAAACATTTTGAGTAAACAGTAGGCCTTTAAATTATGGAGCAATTTAGATTGATTTATCAGGCAGAGGGAGTTGCTCAGAAGCCGGGGGAGAAAGAAGAAAGAGTTTAAAAACTCATTATCATTTAATCAATGACTAATATTTTTTAGTTGTGGTGATAAAGCTTTCACTTCAAAACCAGCACTTAGTCGAGAAATTCATTTATCATCTGTCTTTTTGGAAGAATTTGAAGAGACACTACATAATTCTTACTACCTTTTTGGGAATATCAAAAAAGCTCTACTTTCATTTTTTTTTCAATGCCTGTTTCTGTTGTTACATATTTTATTTTTAAAATAATACTTTCATTCATTCATCAGATCACGTTCTGTAGTTCAGGTTTGATTTTCTTATTTGGATTACCTTCCCCTCTTCTTTCTAAACCTCTTATGACCAAGTTCAAGTTTCCCTAGGGATGCAAACCCTCACCTGACAGCCCCACATAATTCCTTCTCCCCTGAACTTCTATGCATCCTATATTTAGGTCTGACTTTGTCTTGGTTTGTTTTACTGCTAATGTTCTAGTCACACAGCTTTTTGGATTTCTGTGTAGCCAATCTCCTCCTCTCTAGGATCACCTCACCTCTCAGCCACTTGAGAGTGGTTATTTATACCACCTGATCCTGCAGTATTGATTGGCTCACAAGAGGTCCACACTTGATTCACATCCAGCCAATCATGCTTTCTTCTTAGGGAATTTAAAATCTGAATAAAGAGCAGCTGGTTCTTCTCCATAGGCTTCTTATAAAATAACTGTTATAATCAGAGGTTGTCTATTTCCATGCAGCCAAAGCCAGGCATCCCATCTGGAGAGAGAGAAGACTAAAGCAGAAACACAGTGGGAAGGAAGCAAAGATGAAGGCCGAATAGCTGCCACAATCCCTGATAGTTTTCTGTCCTGGATTACATGTCCTTAGGATCTCAGGCTTCTCTGTTTTCAGTTTGGGTTCCATAAAAAACCCTGATATTTTGATAGTAAACACCCTTGTGTTTCTTTTCCTTGTTTGAAGATTTTACTTACAAACTAAAGAACTGTGGATAAGATATGCTTCTTGTCTCAATAGTGCATGTCTATTTTAGGATTTTAACTAAACGTATGGGGAAAGAAAGGTCAGGAATGTTGGCTTCACCTCTCTTAGTGAGAACAGCACTGGGCTCCTAATCACTACCTAACCTTTATCCTGCAAGTTCTAGTTTTTAAAATAATTGAAATGTTAGAAAAGCAATCTAGGATTTTACTTTTGGAAAGTATGGTACCTAATGAGAATGTTTGAAATTTAAAATGTATGGTTTCAGGTCCTGCTGGCTTGGTGACTTTGGACAAGTTACTTAATTGTTTTAAGCCTCTGTTTTTCCATGTCTAAAATGGGGATGCTAACAGTGCTGTCACAAAGGACTGTTGAGGGCATTTACTAGGAAACTGTGTCTGGTAGGCACAGTGCAGTGCCTGGCACATGGCTTTCAGATCTATCAGTTTGAATCGAATATTGCAAGTGAGAACAAACTGCAATATTGATGTTAGCAACACAGTAACTATTCTGGTGCCTGTAGTTAAAAAGGCCGGAGTTATGACAGGCTTCAGATGAAGATTTACCAGAAGATGTGGTTTCTCCATTCTGTCTTTTGCAGTGCCATCTTCATCCTCAGGATGCATCCTGTGGTCCCTTGGAAGATCTGGGCTGTCTCTACTTAATAGAAAACCAAACACAACAGCTCCAGCTATCACATCGTTATGGACACTATGCTATAGCTCAGGAGAGGGGCACATCATTTCAAATAAGCCTTGGCAAAACCTCATTGGCTCTGATTAGATTCCTTATCATCCCAAGCATTGTAGGCAGGGGGTGGAATGGAATTCATTTATTGAGTTACTAGCACCCAGTTCTGGCACAGGGATGGTGGGAGAAATAAGTCCCTCAGAAAATGTAGGGAACTCTTTCCAGGAGTAAGGGGAATAGATTTGAGGCAGTTGTCTTCTGAAGTGCAATACATTCAAGAAATGTATCTTTATCTTAAAAAGGTTTTTTTTTTTTTTTTTTTTTTTTAACCCATGCAAAATAGTATGTGATTGTAACCAGTACTATCATTATGCATGAGCTACCACAATTGTTGCATACATTTTTTGTTATTTTATGTCTGAATGTGATTTTTACAAATAGATCTTAAGAAATGTCTTATTCTTAACCCAAAGGTTGATTTGAACAAATCTTTCTTTGTATTTTATTTGCCTTAAAAAAATTCTTTTATGGGGGTTCTACTTTTAAGAGTCTGCTAAGGAAATGAGATTTTGGCAATGTTTTAATTCAAAATGAGAACTCCTAGTTTTACTGTACTGAATCTGGTTGTCTTTAGTTTCTATTATATTCCTGTTTAATTTTTCCTTCAATAGCTTTGTTCTCCCACGTCTCTTCTTTATTGTTACCACATTTTTCCTGTTATTTTCAGAGATGAGTTTCTGGACTCAACTGAAGCCCTTGCTATCTGGTAGAGTCAGAGTCATCACAACTGAGGAGACTTCATTAAGCTCCAGTTTTTAATGGAGTGAGGTTTGAGAGTACAGCTTGATGGCCTGTATTACATTGCTAAGCCAGTCTTGTCGGGTTAGTATATACATTTTATAAACTTGTTCTCCCTGAAGAAATAATTTTCTTATTGATCACTTTTTTTTTGGATCACTTTCTTTTCTCCCCATTTTATTTTCCAGTATTCTCTACTTCTCCTTTTAAAAATTGTAACCCACAGAAATACATTTTACATTGTGACCCAGTGTGTATACTCACAGAAACATACTCATACAGAAAACAAGTTTCACAAAACACTACTTCCTCTGTACCATGCAGTTTGATGCTGTTATTGTTTTCTATTCATTTCCTTCCATTCTACTATATTTTAAAAGTTGCTTTTTTACAAATCTGTAATTTGAGCTTATGACCCACTGACATGTCTCAACATACCATTTGAAAATTACTGTTATACTGTACTTTCTCACTAGTGATATTGTACATCTAGGGTTTATGATTGTGTTAAACAGAATTCTTGTCTTCATAAGGCAAAAATGGCAAATACTACAATTTCCATTTAAAAGAGCACTATACAAAATAAAATTATTATTAAAAGTTTCCACTTAATAGCTGCACTGTTTAGAGCCCACTGGAGCACATCAAGTGAGTATGCATGCCAATTAATGCAAACCAGATAAATTTTATGATTCAGTTAACTCATTTTGTTAAATATCCAACACAGGGATGCTGAACACCTTGACTGTTTTGACTATTATGAAGTAATTTCTGCACATCTGCCTCCCCAGATCCATAATTTACATTCATCTGATAAAAAATTTTATATGAGGCATCATGATTACCACAAATACATTAAAAACCCATTTATAAAAGAAAACAAAATTTTAAGTTATATTCCATTTACATTTTATTTACTAGGACTAAACTGTTTAGGGCAAAAATATATTATTTTTGAGAAGTGCCTATACATAGTAGGGTAAAAATTTATTTCAGTTATCATTGAGAATCAAAAAATGAAGAGTACCTAAATAGCACAATTGATATTTTAAGGTATAAACATATAAGAATTGCAAACATCAGATCATAAAGCTAGTTTTGGTCCATTTCTGATTCCACAACACATTATTAAAATGTCAATGAAAATATTAATATTCATTTGGTATAAGACCAAACAAAAGAAATTTATGAAGACATTTGCTTTTATTTATATGTTTAAATGAAAGGGAATATCGCCTTTAAAATGGGAAAAGTTTAAATCTCTCTTTCTGCCCCTCCCTCCCGTCCTTCCACACTTCCGTTCTCCATCTCCGTCTGCTTATGTTCAAAGAAGTTAACATATGAACCATCATTTATTTATTTAAATAAGTCCTTGATGCTTCTAACCCTGGAACATACTCTATAGAGTTGTCAGTGCAAAATATAGCACAATGNGAAAGGGAATATCGCCTTTAAAATGGGAAAAGTTTAAATCTCTCTTTCTGCCCCTCCCTCCCGTCCTTCCACACTTCCGTTCTCCATCTCCGTCTACACCTCTTGAAAGATGTATGAATATGAACCATCATTTATTTATTTAAATAAGTCCTTGATGCTTCTAACCCTGGAACATACTCTATAGAGTTGTCAGTGCAAAATATAGCACAATGACTCATCAGCACCTAAAATTTGTAGCATCTGCATGGTGAATTTTGATTTGGAACTCATACTTGATATTGTGTTCCTTTTCTGTTCACCATGTGTTAATATGTAGGGTATATTTTCCTTCATAGCCAGTCAACAGTCTGTAATGTGGATACTTCAGTTTCAGGGAAGATTGCCCATCTCCCTGAGGTGCCCATCAGGGTGCCCCAGTGAATTCTGTTATGTTGCATAGCTTGCATTTTAAGTCAGCCAATACAAAACAGGTTCTCCAAATTCGGTGAAAGTCTGTTCAGATATTTCTTTTGAGACTTTAAAGCCAATATTTTTATTTAAGTTACATGTAAGATAATAGACTTTAAATATTATATAAATTAATTACATAAAATGATCTTAAATAATATGCTGACCTAATTTTTTTACTTAACACTATTGTTTTGTCCTATGTAATTCAAAAGTAACAAAATGATTTTAAAACTCTATGTTTTTTTAATCCTTTATTATCATTTAAGAGTTTGAGTGTCAAAAGGTCAGCCTACACTTCTGTAAAGAAATATAAAAGTCAGTGGTATATTTGGCTACAGATAATCTGTTCTTGGCTGTAACATTGCTTAAATAACAGGTAAGACTGGATGTGTGTGTGTGTGTGTGTGTGTGTGTGTGTGTGTATGTGTATGTGTGTGTGTGTGTGTGTGTGTGTGTGTGTGTGTCTAGAAGCTGAGGCTAACAGGAGATGGTAATTGCCCATAAAAGTGAAATGAAAAGCCAAAATTCTTCTCTTAAGTTTTTTCCCCCTCCTTAGCATTAAAGTAACATTCTGAAGTACTATTTACTTCATAAGAAATGTAGCAGTAGAAACATAAGGTTGGGGTGTTGAGAAAACTGAGTCATAAACACATTATGTGAACTGGTTTTTTCTGTTGCATTAACCTAGGCAAATTCAGCTGGTTACTCCTTTTCCCTTTTTCCTAGTTTTCAAAGTTAAAAAATTTATGACTCTCAGGCAAAGATAGTGTGAACTCATGTCAAAGATTTTATTTAACTTAATCCATGAGGGAACCAATAAAATATTAAAACTGGTATAAGAATTTGAGAAGCTACACACACACATACACACATGCACACACACACACATACACATACACACACACATACACACACATACATACATGCTCTCTCTCTTTCACATTTTTTCATAAAAGAATATTAGGATAAGATTTCTCAGATACAAAACTGTTACTTTTGGGGTTATCTCTCCACCCGACAGAACTTATTTGCATCCCTACTAGACAAAAACCTCCAAGTTAACCTTTGTCCGTATGGAGCTGTAAAATAGACCAGTTGATAGAAAGCCAAGCCCAGCAAGTACTGCACTGAAAGAATATCCAGAAATTTATTTTGCCTATTTCTAAGTTCTGAATAATGTTTCTGATACCCGGATTCTTAATACTCTTAATGTGGGAGTGTGTCCGTAGTCCTCCCTCTAACTCACTCCCTTAGTGATCTCGCTCAGTCTTGTGGTTATAAATAACATCAATGTTCTCATGATTCCCATATTTATATCTGTAGTTCAGATCTTTTTCCTGAACTCCAGACCCTTATGTTCAACTGTCTGTGGCATGATGCACTTAGATACCTACTGGGTAGTTTATTTTTTTATTTTTTTTCCCATTTATTTATTTTATTGCATTTTAGGTTTTGGGGTACTTGTGAAGAACATGCAAAATTGTTGCATAGGAACACACGTGGCAGTGTGATTTGCTGCCT
>NW_016107396.1:3078636-3105010 GCF_001604975.1 Cebus imitator
GGCACAGCCGCGCTGGCCGAAACAGCCGCGCTGGCGACCGTGGAGCACCTCTGCCCGGGAATTTCCTAGTCTGTGGGCAATAAAAACACGGCGTCCACTCACCCTCTGCGCTTTCACTGGGAGCTGCAATCCTGAGCTGTTCCTAAACGGCCATCTTGGATCGTCCCCCCCTACTGGGTAGTTTAAATTAAACATGCCTAAAACTAAATTCTGTGTTATGTTTTCCACAAAAGCCTACTACACCCACATCCCTCAGGAATACCTACTCTATCCTTCCGGATGATCACAAGTTATCAGTACATTATTTTCTCACACTCCTTAGGTGATTCTTCAGGAAGCACTAGTCCACCTTTGATATAGTTTGGACGTTTGTCCCATTCCAATCTCATGTTGAAATGTGATTTGCAATGTTGAAGGAGGGCCTCGTGGTGGGTGATTGGATCATAGGGGCAGATCCGTCATGAATGGTTTAGCACCATCCTGTTGGTGATTAGTGAGCTCTTGCTCAGTTAGTTCATGAAGATCTGGTTGTTTAAGAGTCTAGACCTCCCCCTTCTCTCTCTCTTGCTTCCCATTCTCGCCATGTGATGGGCTGGCTTTTTGTCATCTTGTATCCTGATTGTAAGCTTCCCGAGGCCGTCACCAGAAGCCAAGCAGTTGTTGGCATCATACTTCTTGTACAACCTGCAGAACTGTGAGCCGATTAAACCTCTTTCCTTTATAAATTACCCAGCTTCATATATTTCTTTATAGTGATGCAAAAATAGCCTGACACAACCTTCAAAACAAATCAGTGTCTACTTATTTCTCACTTTTCCCACTGCTGCCACCTTTTCTATCTCTAGGTGTGTTCCTGCAGAAGTGCAGAGCTTCAGGGAGACAACTTTTCTAAATAAAACAGGCCCTTGATTTGTCCAAGGGTGAATGAGCAGTTCTTCAAACCTGAATATACAAAACTCGCTCTCAAGAGAGCCCATTCTACCAAAACGTTCAAAAAGTGATAGTATTAATTCTTCGATTTATAACGGCTATGTAGCTATTTCTAATATCCTCAAGAATATATAAAGCAACTTTCTTGGCTTAAGTATATTATGAATATGCTTTAATTTTTTTATTTTCAACCTTTTTCTAATCATTACATAAGTGATAATAGTAACTGTTCAAAATAATGAATTTCTATGATAGATATGTCACCCTTCAGAAAACCTGAAATGTGCTGATACTTTAAATTTTTAAAATATTATTTATATATATATTTTTTAGTGCAGAAACACTCCATATTAGTTTTCTAGAACTACCATAACTAAGTAACACAAACTGGGTGGCCTAAACGATGGAAATTTATTTTTTCACAATTCTGGAGGCTAGAAGTTTGAGATCAAGGTGTTGGGAAGGTCCATTTCTTCTGGAGGCATCTCTCCTTGGCTTGAGATGGCTGTCTTCTCTCTTCATCTTCGCATGGTTTTCTCTCTAAGCCTAGCTATGTCTTAATCTCTTCTCAAATTCATACATCAGTCATATTGAGCCAGGGCCCACCCATGTGACTTCTTTTCTCCTTAATTACCTCTTTAAAGGTCCTGTCTCCATATAGAGCCACTTTTTGAAGTACTGGGGTTTAGAACTTTGACACATACATTTTTTGGGGACACAGCTCAGCCCATAACACCCTCATGTCAATAATGGGGACAAACATCATTCTCACTTAGGTCATCGGCACAAAGGCCAAAGAATGAGTCTGAGCCACCACCTTGCAGGCCAAGATTCCGAAATCATGTTGGAATCTGGGGTCCAGCCTGGGGCATCGCTTCCCTCCAGGTACACTTTAAGATGTGACGTGTGTATTAATCTCAGTTGAGCAGAGCAATGAAGTGCGAATGTTTGTATATCTCTCTTAATTGAACAGAGAGTAAAAGACATTAAAAATGAGATAAAAAGTGGCATTGGCAGTTAAGTCATATCCTTTGCAAGTGGTAGTAAAAAAGACTATACTCAGGGCTTGCAAAAACTGACGACAGTATTGTGTTTTGTTTTCATGTTAATAATAGATTATATCATACACAAAATAAGCAAATAATTCATATAAAATCGAGAGATTTTCAATTTGTCAAAGTCCCCTTTTCCTCTGTCATTAAGTAGGATAGCTAGAAGAGTTCTGTAGTTGGGGACAATAGGTGAAATCAAAGTAGCAGAAAATAGTGATTTTTTTTTTTTTAATATTTTACAGCTTTATTGAGATGTAATTCACACACCATGAAATTCACCCACTCTACCATCCTTCCTTCCTCCCTCTTCCCTCCCTCCCTCCCTCCTCTCTCTCTCTGTTTCTTTCTTTTTTATATTTATTTATTTTTTTATTGCATTTTAGTTTTGGGGTACATGTGAAGAACATGCAAGATTGTTGCATAGGTACACGCATGGCAGTGTGATTTGCTGCCTTCCTCCCCTTCACCTATATCTGGAATAGTGATGATTTTTTAAAGCGCTAATTGAAGCCTTAAGTGTCTGTCAGTGTTCTGCTTGCTTTGGGGCTGAAATCCACTCTGTTCTTGAGTCTGTGCTGTTCACCATGGTAACTTCAATAAAAGTCCCCTCACAAATGTTTTTCTTCTAGAGTGCAAAGCACCTTTTTAAAGAAGAAGGCTGACAACCTGGTAGGAGTGGGTGTTTGGAAAATAAATGAAAAGTCTTCTGCTTTCTTCATAATTGCTGTGGGTGGCAGGAGGAGAGGAAATCACTGAGGGGACAAGATTGGGTAGAGAAAATGTTTTATCTTGTTTCGGATAAGAATTAATTTGATTTTTGAGGCCAGAAATTAATAAAAAAAATACTAGAGAAGAAACTTTTCCCTTTCATAAAATGTCCTTATTTATTGTTTATTCATTTATTCTGAGATGGAGTCTCATTCTGTTGCCCAGGCTGGAGTGCAGTGGCATGATCGTGGCTCGCTGCAACCTCCACCTCCTGGGTTCAAGCAATTCTCTTGCCTCAGCCTCCCAAATAGCTGGGATTACAGGTGCGTGCCACCATGCCCTGCTAATTTTTGGTAGAGATGGGGTTTCATCATGTTGGTCAGGCTAGTCTCAAAATCCTGACCTCAGGTCATCCACCCACCTCAGCCTCCCAAAGTACTGGGATTACAGGCATGAGCCACTGCACCTGGCCAAAATGTCCTTATTTCTGATCTTAAAATTTGGACAGTTTTTGGTTATCCAAATTCATGGGTCACTCTGGAGTATGAATTTTGTATGGGACAAGTTTTGCCAAAACCTGATTCAGTGAATTCTGCTTGGGTCCAGATGTAACTGTCTTGGGTTCTACATTGGGAAACTTTACTAAAGTGGGACTTTGAGCACAGTATCAAAATATCCTTGGCTTCCTTCTAGTTCCTCCCCATAAAATGTGGAGGTGACAGGAGCCCAGGGGTTTTCAGTCCTGGTTTCATATTTAAATCAGTGGGGATCTTTAGAAAATGACAATGCCTCCATCCTTCCCGTAGATTATAGTTTAATTGAGCTGGGGTGACACCAGATGTAGATTTTTTTTTTTTTTTTTTTAGACAGGATCATGCTTTGTTGCCCAGGCTGTAGTAGAGTGGCATGATCACTGGCTTAATACAGCTTCAACTTCCCCTGCTCAAGTGAAGCTCCCACCTCAGCTTCCCAAGTAGCTGGAACCACAGGCATGCACCACCACACCCAGCTAATTTTTTTTTTTTTTTTTGTAGAGATAGGCTCTCACTATGTGGCTCAGATGGTCTCAAGCTCCTGGACTTAAGCGATCCTCCTGCCTTGGCCTCCCAAAGTGTTGGGATTATAGGTATGAACCACTGTGCCCAGCTCAAATGTAGATTTTTTTAAGCACCCAAGGCAATTTTAATATCTAGCTAGACTTGAGAATCACTGTATTTGCTGATCTCAATTCACTTCCAATTCTATCATTCCATCATTCTAAGGCATCTACCTACAAACTGACTGAAGCAAGACTTTATTCTGATAGGTGTGCCAATTTAAGTACCTTTCCTTTCCATTTTGTTACATATCTTTCTTTGCAGGACTCAAGAAAGAAAGCCTTTAGCTTTTAATTTAAGGAACTCAACATTGTTATTCCTGGTTATCCCACTCAGTGTCCAGAATAAGCTCAAAAAGTCATGTCAGTGTTTAAGGCAGATGTATGTTTCCACTTTTAAAACACATGTGTTTTCAAAAAGTTTTATGGTGTAAATTTTGGTCAAAAGATATTCACTAGATTCAATGTTTTATGTATTAAATTCACTAGATCCAATATTTGATATAAAAAGCTATCTCTTTTATTTGAGACAGGGTCTTGCTCTGTTGCCCAGGCTGGAGGGCGGTGGCAAAATCACCAGCTCACTGCAGCTTTGACCTCCCAGGCTCAAGCCATCCTCCTGCATCAGCCTCCTGGAGTAGCTAGGACTATAGGTGCATGCCACTATGCCTGGCTAATTTTTAAATTTTTGGTAGAGACAGGGTAGCCCTATGTTGCCCAGGCTGGTCTCAAGCTCCTGGGTTCCAGTGATCTTCCTGCCTCAGCCTCCCAAAGTGCTGGGATTACATGTGTGAGCTACTGCATCTGGCCTATAATATTATTTTTTTAATGGACCAAGACAAAGCTAATAGTAGGATTAATTATTTTTTAATGGACCAAGACAAAGCTAATAGTAGGATTCTCAAATGACTATAAAACTTTTTGTTGGCAGAGAGGGTAATGTTTCTTATTAGAATAGTGGTTCTCATCCTTGACATCACATTAGAATTGCCTGGAAATGTTTTTTAAAATCTTTCACGATTGGGCACAGTGGTTTATGCCAGTAATCCCAGTACTTTGAGGGGATAAGACAGGCAGATTGCTTAAGATCAGGAGTTTGAGACCAGCCTGGGCAACACGGTGAAACCCCGTCTCTACTACAAATATAAAAATTAGCCTGGCATGGTGGTACACACCTGTAGTCCCAGCTACTTGGGGAGTGAGGCAGGAGGATCACTTGAACTGTGGAGGTTGAGGCTGCACTGAGCCAAGACGATGTCACTGCACTCCAGCCTGGGTGACAACGTGAGACCCTGTTTCCAAAAAAAAAAAAAAAAATCCTTATGCTTTGGCTATGTCCTAGACTAAATCAGAATCACTGGACCAGGTACCAGATTTTTAAAAACTCCCTAATAGGCACTTTTTACTAAAACACTCAGCCAAGGTTGAGAATTGCTTCTCTAGAACGAAGTTATGTGTACAAATTGGAATAAGCACCTAGATGGTGGTGAAATAGTATGTCAGCCATCACCTCAATTGCAAACAGCACCTTCCTTTCCCTAGTGGATAACATTGTCAGGGTTATTCTTTTTTGCTAAAATTTCCATAGGAGAAGGAAGTGTCCTGTCCTTTTAAATGTTCTGAATTATTGGACTGCAACCATTGTCTACTAGATGGCAAATGAAACGTTTCCTTTTTAAGCTGGTGACTAAAATCAAGGCCATTCTTCTCACAGAGCATTTTGAAGATGACTGAAATCATGGGTAAAAGGAGAACAAAACACAGAACGTTTTTAGAAAATGAATTTGTTAGGTCAAATTACAACTCCGAAAGACTCAATGAAGTATACCTTTTAAGTTTTGGGTTTATTGTTTCCTGATAAGTAAAAATGCATTTCAGCATGATTCCTCTCCACCTAGGTGTAAACTCTGATATTCACTGCAGGCTTAGAGGGCTCCAAATCTCAGCACTGTAGTATCAAATGTGTGCTTTGTTGTCATTCATAAGCTTGGTTCTGGTATCTCCCCAAAGCCCATAAATCATTATCAAATAAGAAAATCAAGTAATTAAACTCTCTGGCCTGAATCTGATCTATACTCTCTACCTTCAGCATAGAAAGCTATTCACTCATACGGCTAGTTAAACGCTCTAATAATGAACTTGGATCAGGAAAATGATTTTGCTAATTCTTTCACAAACAGAGAGAGTAAGGGAGCTGATTTCCTCCCAATTACACATGCCAAATTCACTTGCTGTCAGTGGCTTGGATAGAGGGCCAAAGCTGTCATACATGGTAAAGGATGATAAAAGTATTAATAGGAGTAAGTTAAAAAAATTGCCTTCATAAATTACATCTGAACTCTTTCCTTGAGATGACCGGAGGGCATGTTGCAAATTCAACAGTTTATGGCCAAGTTATGTTTTATCCTTAAACTCACACAAAACAAGCAATTATTTAGAATGAAATAATCACTTTAATATTTATAGACTTGAGAAAGGACTTGAATTAAAATTCAGTCTGGAGTCTAAATTGGCACCATGTGAATACAGAAAGATTTCTATATACATGCACAAATTAGTTTAATTAACATATATAGGTAAAATATATTTGTTTTACTTGATATACTTGTTTTGACAGACCTTTCCTGGGGTTACACTTATGTTTATTAGTTGGCTGGGCATGATACAGGTTGAACACCCCTCAGTTCCAGGGCCTTGGCAAAATTAACCTCCAGAGGCTTGCCTGTGCCTTTGGTGAGCTTCAGGGATTTGATGCAACCTCGGAACCGAATGCTGGTTGTCAGGCCAAACTGCTTGAGGTCATCTGAAAAATGTAATGCAAAAGGGCTTAGCATTGAAATGCTCCTGCAGCAAATATTAAGAGCATGTTTCAAAGTCAACTGTTAGCTTGAGATTAAATTGGAATGCTGGATGCTGGGTGCGGGTGACTCATGCCTGTAATCCCAGCACTTTGGGAGGCTGAGGCAGGCAGATCGTCTGAGGTTGGGAGTTTGAGACCAGCCTGACCAACATGAAGAAACCCTGTCTCTACTAAAAATACAAAATTAGCCGGGCATGGTGGTGCATGCCTGTAATACTAGCTACTCGGGAGGCTGAGGCAGGAGAATCGCTTGAACCCGGGAGGTGGAGGTTGCAGTGAGCCGAGATCATGCCACTGCACTCCAGCCTGCATTCCATGCCACAAAAGCAAAACTTTGTCTCAAATTAAATAAAATAAATTGGAATGCTGTTTTATGCAAAGTTAGTGGTTTTGTGTTTAGCTTGACTTACAGAATTGTAGAAAAAGATCGACTATTTAAAAAAAACTTTTTGAGACAGGATCTTGCTGTGTTGCCTAGGCTGGAGTGCGGTGGTAAAATCAAGGTTCGCTGCAGCCTCCACCTCCTGGGCTCAAGCAATCCTCCCTTCGCCAAGCTGCTCTCCAACTCCTGGGCTCAAGAGATCTGCCCATTTCAGCCCAAAGTGTAATTCCAAAGTGTTAGGATTACAGGCGTGAGCCACCGTGCCTGGCCTCAACTTTTTAATAGTTATATAGTATAAAATATGAAAATATCTAGAATTACACATCTTAAGACATGGAATAACTTGGTTTTGGATGAACAAATTTACAGTTGTGACTTAAAATTGTAACATTTATTTCATGAAACAAAGCAATTAATCAAATACTTTTGAGTACTGACTTAGAACTTTTTGAAGGTGACTTTCTTACATTGTAAAAATAAATCCCTAAAGGTTAAGTAGGTTGGAAATTCATATAGACTCTTCCTCTTATCATGGAGGTGCTTGTTTCAGCAGGCCTACTAGGTGTTAATGAGGATCCCATTTAATAGACCAAATGAAGAAGTACATTACCTCTTTCATACTATCATGGAATTTATTCTGATCAAAGCAAAAGGTCTTTTTAAAACCCAGAAGCCACTTTGGAAAGAGAAGCTGTCTTTGGGCCTCCATTGATTCTCTCATTGGTCTGTCAACAATTGCTGAATATACAGTTTGCTTGTTTAGTTAAGCAAAGGAGCCTTATATAAATGGGGACAAAAGTTCCTCTTGACAAAAATGATGAAAGACCACTCCAGGAGTCTGTGTTATTACAGTACTTATTAAAAGGCACTTGGCTTACTTCTATCAAGTTGGCCACTCTTGTTTATGGACACTTTAGGTAAATCTCTGCAGTTCACATGCTATATTGAATGTGCTAGAGAAAGATTTTGAATAAGGATTTATTGCCTGGGTTTCTTTGTAATATAAACATAAACTCTATAATAACATAGGGGGGAAATTAGCTACATTTAACCCAATGATTTCCAGAACTTGAGGAAATAAGTTCCATAACATTTTATGATTCCTCTGGTATATTAATTTTTTTTAAAAAAAGAATCAGAAAGAACACCAAGTTTGGCTTGAATTGCTGTTAAATGCCTCATATCTTTTATAAGCCAAATTCATTTCCTTTAGACTCAATCTCTTCACGAATGAAACTCAGGGGGCTCTCATGAAAAGTTGAGTCCCATGTGATTTATATAAGTAATAAGCTCATTTTACACACTGGAAATTTTAGGTAAGGTGCTATTTATAGGAGTAGACTCTAAAGCTAGAAAGCAAGTACACATAAGCAAACATTCTTAGACATATGTCAATATAAATGTTTTCAAAACCACTAACATAAGAAAGCAAAGAAATTCTTGCTGGGTTAGCCAACACTCACCTGGGAAGCCTCCAACAAACACAGGATCATTTGTGTCAGCTGATGTAGATGCCGGGTTTGGGCTTTGGGCTTCCACCTGGTTCCCATCGACTGTGAGCACAACGCGGTGTTTGATCTTGTTGGCGGTGACTTTATGCCATTGTCCGTCACACAAATGACCCGGAATCTCAGCATCATAGACAGCAGTGAATCTGCCGGCACCATTGTCCACATGAAACATCAGCTGGAAAGTAGGAAACAGAACAGTCACAGATGGTTTCATTAAAGGAGTATCATGATGGCTCACGTATAAAAATTATCAGATCTCTAGGAAAGACATCGGCTGGAATCATTTGAAATGGACGTAACTGGGCATATTGAAAAAATTTTAAAACTTGACAGAAATTAAAGTATAAATCTAATCACCACGAATCACAAATTATGTTCTTTGCTTTGGGGCATTGTTGGGAGTTAATAGGCAAGATATGTGAAGCTGGTAATAACTCTGCTTTCAGGAAAATTTGAGGCCAGGTGACAAGAAAAGGACCTAGTGTACACAAGAAAAAAATTCTACCTCAGATCTTTTTAGAATGTGAGAATTCTTACTGAGCCTTATAAAATTTTCTTAAAAGATGTATTTAAAGTGACTCATAAATTTGGTCTGCAAATTCAAAGTAAAGGATTTTTCAAATTTTAAACTTTTGATGTTTTAATTGTATTTTTTTTCCTTCATGGATTTCATTTTATATACAAGATTGAGAGTTACATAAATTACATTTTGGGGACCGTTTCATGTCACAGGTGCCAAAGACCTGAGCCAGAAGGCCAGTTAAATTCCTAACAATGAGGAACTTAGATTAGAGGTTCTGGTCTAAATGAGAAAAATCTGTTTTTAGTAATGTGGAAAGGCCCCCTGAAATCTGAGATGACAGAATTCTTTTGAAGCTGATGAAGAAAAGAAACATATTGAAACATTAAAACCATTAGTCGGTTTGGCAACACATTTGACAAGGTAAAATAAAAGAAATGGGATTTTAAAAAAGACGATTAAAAATGCAAGTAAATAGGTGAAAAGTTTGTAAACTCTAAATGATGTAAATATGACTGAAATATTTACTATAATGGGTGAAATTTGCATAACAGGGTTTTGCATGTAAAAGGAGCTTGGTGAGAAGTACACATGACAGTGACATAGATGGTAACTGCTCTTAATGGCAGGTGATGAAATGAAGCTTACTTGAAAAAAATGTAGTAAAAGTGTGTTTGGAAAATTTGGTAAAACTATTAAGTGTTGTCTATTTATTCACCCTGATTTTACCTCTAAGTGTGTGGTAACCGTCCTTTGAGGACGGTTTGAAAATTGAGCAGAAGGAGGAAGAAAGCAAGAAAATAATATTTTAGGACAACTATGTGATTTTTCTTCTTGG
Organism: Cebus imitator; assembly: GCF_001604975.1. Taxonomy (NCBI): domain Eukaryota; kingdom Metazoa; phylum Chordata; class Mammalia; order Primates; family Cebidae; genus Cebus; species Cebus imitator. The sequence goes on from NW_016107396.1 coordinate 3,088,534, forward strand.
GAGGCAACACTAAGGGTAACTTCGTGGAAGTTACAAAATGTAATTTATGTAACTCTCAAATGTGAACCAAGTTGAAATACAATTCCTATTTAAAAATCAAATAGAAAATTTGTGAAATTTCTTGCTTTGCCTCCTCCTTTTACCTGCTGCCTATAGTGCAAAGCATATATAAACAGGTTGTCTCACTGCAGGGATTGAAGAGGTGTTTAGAATTTGATTATCAATTATTATCAAGCTGACGCACTACTTTTATAAATCTGCTCTCTTTTGAAATAGTATCTGGATGCTTGTAAATAAAAATTGCGAAACTGCTATGCCAGTTGGCTACCTTGACTTCTAAGAGATATCCGTCCTGTTAAAAGAGGTAGACTAATTTTAGATGATCCACACCTCCACCTTTTCTCCCACTGGAGTCAATAGTTTCACAGACTGTGTGTTCTTTAAGAGGAGAGTAAGAGTGTACTTACAGCAACACAGTAAGAGCTTGAGATCTCAAACTATTTGGTTCATGATGAGTTAACATAATTCGTCTGCTGCAGAATTAATGCGTTTAAAGTTTATATTGGCCCACACAATAGTTATGCTGAAAACATACACAAATTGAAATAATCCAGAAGGATGAAAACATACAATTTAGCTTTCTCCCAACAAAAAGTAAAGCCAGGCTTTGAAATAGAGTTCCCCACACATGAACGATACCCTCACATGAACAATATTATGAAGAAATCAGGAATGTTTGGCTTGCTGACTCTCACCTTTTCATCAATCATTTCAATACCCATTCCATCCATTTTTTGACTACTGATTCCCAGAAGAACTCCAGTTGTTCTAGTTGTGCGGAATTCAAACTCTACAAGAAGATCCAATCCCACTTTGAATCCACCAACTGTAAAATGAAGATTTTAAAATATTATGGATTAGAGTTAATTCAAATGTATACAATGCAAGACTTACTAGATTTCAATTCAAATGCTAGCTAATTCTAATGAGGGCTGTAAGTTTCAGATCCTGCCTGGCCCATACTTCCACTACTGTGTCATGTAACCCACTCCATAGTTATTGTTTATTTTGTGGGCTACCTTCCCTGCTAGAATTTAAGTTCTATGAGATCAGAGGCATTGTCTATATTTGTCACCATTATCCCTGGGCTTACCAAAGTATTTCACACATCATGGAAGTTTAATATATATTAGTTGAACAAATGGATACACTCTGAGATTGACTCAAAGAATCTCACTGTCAGGTATTATTATCTCAGAAGTCTCTCTATTGGGCTAAGAAAAAACATTTCAGTGATTTTTCAGTAAAATTTTAGTGGGGCACACTAAATGGTACCACAATCATTGAAAAAGTTTCAAAAGTTGCCAAACATTTTATTAATAAAGAGAGAAACTGCAAGTATAATGTCGATGGGTAGCTTCTGGGACATAAGTAGCCTTATCTTGTTCATCCAGTTAATTCTTTTCTCTGTGATTTTCCATATTTGACTCTAATTTTTTAAAAAATCTTTGAGCCAGTATTTAAGACATGCCTCTTAGGAACAAACTGATCTGTTAAGATCTGTCTAGACCACACTAACTGAACTGAGTATCAGGGAAATACTGAGGGGAATTTTCTCCAAGTTTTCTACTTATTAGGCAAGAAATAAATGCTACTTGTAGCCATGGCTGTCCAATGAAGGGCGGTAGCTGTTATGTGAAAGACTTTTTGTTCTACTGAGAACCTTGATGGGTTTGGATTGGCAAAGGTGGGTTTATAGCAGATTATAAGAATAAAAGCTAGCTAGTTGTGCCTGGGCAACATAGTGACACCCCTTCTGTAAATAAATAATAAAGTAAAGGGCAGAAGAAGCTAAATTGTTCTGCAAAATAAAAAGGGAGAAGGAAAAGAGAGGAATGAGAAGAGGAAGTTCAGCTGAGCGCAGAAGGAATGAAGAGGCCAATGAAAACCCGGGTGATTGGGTGGATGGAAACTTTTAAGAACAAAGATGTCAAAGGTTAAGAAGAGTTGTATGTTTTCCAGTGAAGTCATCTCTTCTGACCACCCAAGTCTTACGTAAGCTGTATTACACTGTGTGTTCAGGGGATGGTAAGAGTCATTAAAAACTGAGGAAGTGGGTAATTTTCTGGTTTGGTTTGATGCAGAATTGTAAGAGCCAAGGCAGGATGGCAAGTCAATCCATTAACTGCAAAAGTTGAAACTGAAACTTGTCATAAAATTTAAGAGAACACTAGCCATCTGTGAATTTGCAGAAATCTTGGGGAAGCTTTTATACTTTCACAGCACATGGAATTTGGGGTTCAGCATAATCCGTAATGTTTCAATATTTAACACATCCTATGTTTTTCTGTTTTATGCTTCTGTGTAGGTGAGGTTTCCTGGTTTCCTACTGATATTTTGCTGGAGGGTCCTACTCTTTTATCACCCATTACTTTGTATGGGAGTGTTAAAATATCTGAATCCTTGCTCAAATGCGGATTCCTCCATGAAACATTTCCTGATTTTCCCAAACAAAATTAATGTTTTTTTCTAAGTATCTACAGAACTGTGCTGTTATGTCTTTTAGAGTTTGTAATCATTTTTACTGGCCGCCTTTTAATTTCTGAGCAAACAGAATCTTACCAGTTTATAATATATTCTTGATAGAAATAACTACATTACTTATTTCTCTGTTTCTCATCATAATCTCCACATGTTATGTGCTTATTAGTTTCTTTCTAATGAATAGACACATTTCTATGATGCCACAGGACTGAATATTCTATCTTAAAGTATATTAATGGCAGATTTACAAAATTATGCAGTTTTCATTGTAGACATCTTTCACTTCTTTGGTTAATTCCTAAGTGTTTTATTTGTACAAAGCTATTGTAAATGGGATTACTTTCTTGATTTCTTTTTCCGATTGTTTGCTGTTGGCATATAGAAATGTTACTGATTTCTGTATGTTGACTTTGTATCCTGCAGCTTTATTGAATTTGTCAGTTCTAATGGTTTTTTAGTGGAGTCTTTAGGCTTTTCCAAATATAAAATCATATCATTTGCAAACAAGGGTAATCTGACTTCTTCCTTGGATGCCCTTTACTTTTTTCTCTTGTCTGATTGTTCTAGCTAGGACTTTCAATAGCATGTGGAACAACAGTGGTGCAAGTGGGTATCCTTGCTTGTGTTCCAGATCTCAGAGAAAAATACAATAAAAACTGTAAAACATTGATGCGAGAAATTGAAGAGGGCACAAAAAAGGAAAGATATTCCATGTTAATGGATTGGAAGGATCAACATTGTTAAAATGTCCATACTACCCACAGCCATCTGCAGATTTAATACAATCCCTATCAAAATACCAATGAGATTCTTCACAGAAATAAAAAAAAAATTCTACAATTCATATAAAACTACCAAAGTCCCAGAATAGCCACAGCTATCTTAAGCAAAAAGAACAAAATTGGAAGAATTACATTGCTGGACTTCAAATTATACTACAGAACTGTAGTCACCCAAATGGAATAGTACTGGCATACAAACAGGCACATAGACCAGTGGAACAGAATAGAGAAGCCAGAAATAAATACATACATTTACAGTGAACTCATTTACCATAAAGGTTCTTAGAACATACATTAGGGAAAGACCAGTCTCTTCAATAAATGATGCTGGGACAACTGGATATTCATATGCAGAAGAATGAAACTAGACACCTATCTCTTGCCATATACAAAAATCAAATCAAAGTGAATTACAGACTTGACTGTAAGACATCCAACTATGAAACGATTATGATAAAACATTGAGGAAATTCTCCAGGACATTGAAGTGGGCGAAGACTTTTTCAGTTATACTCCACAAGCACAGGCCACCAAAGCAGAAATAGACAAATGGGATCACATCAAGTTAAAAAGCTCCTGCACAGCAAAGGCAACAATCAACAAAGTGAAGAGACAACCTACAAAATGGGAGAAGATATTTGCAAACTACCCCTCTGAGAAGGGATTAATAATCAGAATATAAAAGGAGCTCAAACAACTCTATAGGAAAAAAAATCTAATAATTCTATTTAAAAATGAGTACAAGATTTGGAGACATTTCTCAAAATAAGATATTCAGATGGCAAACAGGTATATGAAAAGGTGCTCAACATCACTGATAATCAGAAAAGTGCAAATCAAAACTACAATGAGCTATCATTTTACCCAAGTTAAAATGGCTTTTATCCAAAAGACAGGCAATAACAAATGCTGACGAGGATGTGGAGAAAAGAGAACCCTTGTACACTGTTGGTGGGAATGCAAACTAGTGCAGCTGCTATGGAGAACAGTTTGGAGGGTCCTCAAAATACTAAAAATTGAGCTACCATACGATCCATCAATTCCACTCCTAGATATATGCCCAAAAGAATATTGAAGACATATCTGCACTCCCATATTTATTGCAGCACAATAGCCAAGATTTGGGAGCCACCTAAGTGCCCATCAGCAGATGAATGGATAAAGAAAATGTGGCACATATACACAATGGAGTACCCTTCAAGCCATAAAAAAGAATGAGATCCTGCCATTGGCAACAACATGGGTGTTCTCAAGGTCATTATGTTAAGTGAAGTAAGCCAGGCACACAAAGGCAAACATCACATGTTCTCACTTATCTGTGGGAGCTAAAAATGAAAGCAATTGAACTCATGGAAGTAGAAAGTAGAAGGATAGTTACCAGAGGTTGGGAAGGTTAGGGGTAGGGAGGAGTAGGGATGGCTAATAGTACAAAAATAGTTTGAATGAATAAGATATAGTATGTGCTAGCACAGGGGTAACTATAGTAAAAAAATATTAATTGTGTATTTTAGAATAACTAAAAGAGTACAATCAGATTGTTTGAAACATAAAGGATGAGTGTTTGAGGTGAGGGATACCTCATTTACCCTGATATGATTATTTTACACTGCATGCCAGTATCAAAATATCTCATGTAACCCATAAATATAATATATACACTCGCCATGTTCCCCACAAAAATAAAAAATTAAAGAATTAAAAAATTATTATGTAGAAGTTATTTCCTATTTCTTTCTTTCTTTTTATTTAACTGTACCTTCATGACCAGTGATATAGACTCATACTGGAAATGTTCATTGGAAATGGAGTAGAGGACATACTTAAGAGAAAGCCAGGAAAAATGCTAGTCATTGTCAGCATAAACTAGAAATGGACACCAGTGTGCATTGTGTGTATGGGTGTGTATTGAAGAGGAGGAGATTATGAAACGCAGCCTTGCAGGGAATTGAAAAGAAGAAAAAAGTCATGTCTCATCTCCAGAAAAAGAGGGAAAATTGGAAGATAGAAAAACAACATAATATAATCATATGAGTGTTCTTACAAAATCATTTATTTTGCTGTTCTTAATATCCAGTGAAGCAGATGGAATAAATTCTCCAAATAGGCCATTTCTTTATTTCTCCTATTAATTCTTACCAGGATCAGATACATGAATTTTTAAGAGGCACTTTTGAAATTACTTCCATAACTTTCTGTTTGGCTTAAATAAAGGATACTACTAGTTTTGGACTCTGGGAACTTTTATTTTTTGGTACTAGCAAGAAGTTAGTATTTGTATCTAGTTAATAATCAACAGGAAGGAAATGAAAGAGCCTTACCTGCTTTGGCAAAACCTGTTCCATCAAAATATGTTCCCCTCTGAGCATTTGCAAAACATGTCCCAACTTGGAAGCTGGAGGTGGGTTGTTCCAGATCAGCAGGGGCCTCTGCCATGTGGAGATTCCTGATGCAGCCATCAATGCTATAGGTCACCTAAATATCCAGATCAGAAGAAACAAATGTTGGGTTTTAGCAGAACTTTGCCTTTAGGTAGAATACAGTCATTTGTGGGGTGCTCTATGTGCGTAGCTATTGGCTGGTTGTCTTAGGATAGGATGTCCCCCAAAGCTGCCTGGGTTCTCTATTACCACCAGGCTTCCTGGCATGGGTGCAGAAAATCCTGTGTTGTGCTTCTCAACTTGGATGTATCTATCCTGGAATATGACTGTTCTGTTAGTCTAAATACTGCACACTATGTCTCCATTGGTTTGACAGAGCTATGGAACCCATGTGGGTATCATAAGTTTTAACTGGTCTCTTATGTTCCTGATTTTATGTTTCTATTAATAGTTTATTAACTTTACTATATACACATTTTGTCATAGCCTACGTTCAATTTCTATTTGAAAGGTAATTAGGTTTGGTTCAGTGCTTCTTCCTTTTGAATATCTAATGAAAGCAGCAGATCCCTAAGAAAATGCAAATATGCATAAATCTTGAAAGTTTACATGAAACGTCGGGGGTTCAAGGAATTTAGAAGTAACTCAATCATACTCTGTTTTTAGAAATTCAAGTTAATTGCTTTTACCACTGTCACTTCAGAGACTCTTGTTTTTGATAGATCTAAAAAGCATACCCAATAGCTATGAAAGGAAAGTAATACTGATGATCCGCAAATGCTGAGAATTACAACTATAATGGGTGACTGTCTTTGATAAATGAACAAATCTACATTATCATGCGTTCTAATTTTAGTATAGAAATGTATCACATTTGTATCTAGTGTGTTCTCTAAAAGCACCAATCAATCCCCCATGCTTCTCTCAGAGCAGCACTTTCCAAAGCAAACTAGGATATGTGGTCTTATAAAAAATTACTTTGTGTATATCAACTTACAAAATTGTAAGGGCTTTAAATTCGGAATCCAAAATTGGGTAACTGTACTCTGACTACTGCATCTCTCAATATTTGCTAAATCTCTTTGCCTGAAACACCATGAATAAATACTGTCATTTTCATCTTTCAGTGCTTTTTATATACCTGCTAATCTTCCAATCACTTTATTTTTATTTATTTATTTATTTATTTATTTATTTATTTATTTATTTATTTTTTGAGACAGGGTCTCACTCTGTTGCTCAAGCTGGAATGCAGTGGCGCTATCACAGCTCACTGCAACCTCTACCCCCTGAGTTCAAGTGATTCTCATGCCTCAGCCCCTGTAGTAGCTGGGACTACAAGCACACACCACACCAGGCTAATTTTTTGTATTTTTTGTAGAGATGGGGTTTCACTATGCTGGCCAGGCTGGTCTCGAACTCCTGGCCTTAAGCAATCTTCCTGCCTTGGCCTCCCAAAGTGCTGGGATTACAGGTGTGAGCCTCCTCGCCCAACCCAATCACTTTAAACATCTTTATGCAACCCTCTTTGTTTAGTATTATCATTACCCTATTTTGCAAAAGAGAAATTGTTGTTAAAAAAGATTAACTTGCTCCAAAACACACAGCTAGTCAATAGTTAAATAGGTACTCAAGCCAAGGGAGTCTGACACCAGGACCCCACTCAATGTTCTGTGGTATTGTCTCTTGTAATCTAATCTCCTTCTGTCACTTATCAGAAAAGACGGCTTCCTATTCACCTGACCGTTTTCATGGGCCTATATGACCTAATAATTCAAAATATGTCAATAAATGAATCAGCCAGATATTTAGGTAACAAAGAAGAAATTAGATATTTACTGGACCAATTCTTCTGGTAGTGTAGTTGATGGGTAACCCACCAACGTACAGCATTCCTACAACATCCAGGATGTCAGCTTTTTTGGGACTGATGGTTCTGTTGGAGGCCCCATCCACATAAAGAATTCCTTCTTGCTTACTTCTCATTATCTTAATCTACAAAAAAAGAAAGGTGTCATTAATGCCAATCCTGAACAAATTTCAAATAGGCAGAGTATAAGACACAAGGACTTCAACGATGCTACCAAGGAAAATTAAAACAACTTACACAGTGCTTAGTATGTGCTAAGCCCATTATATATGGGAAAGTTAAAGCCATCTTATAGCATATCTCAAACTCTGTCTTTTCCATGACTACTATCACCAAAAGAATACAAAATTTTCCTGGGTCGGTTGTAGGTTGAAGTCTCCTCTGTAGGTTGCCAAGAGTAGATATGTGTCAAGAGGGAGGAATATGGTAAGGAAGCCCTCAGACTAACAGCACACTCATGAATTAAGTGAGCAGCAAAATTCATGCACAGTTTGAAAAGTGCATTAGTTTGATTGAACAAAGAGCCTGGGCTCCAACCCAATTTCAGAATTTCAGATATGCTGCACCCCTTTGCCCAACAGGCCCTTCTTGTGCAGAATTAAAGGAAGAGTGGCACAAATAGGCTGCGCTTCTTTCTGCAGAACCTGATTAGTACAAACTTGGGGAAGAAGCTAGAGAACTGACTGAGGCTGAAATTAGGGCAGTGGAGTGAATTATCTTCTGAGACAGAATGAAATAAGGGGTCAGAGACTGGTGTAGACTGGTGTAGAGCATAAAAACCTTGAGTCTGAATTTATGGAAAGGAGCGTGTAAGCCTGTGAAATGCTAAAATACAATGATGATTTAAAAATGAGTCTGGGTCAGGATTAGAGTAATTTAACACTTCATTTTACACATATCTATTCTGGTTTAGGAAGTAAGTTTAAAAAACCATCAGAAATAAAATCTGCTTTTAATTCCACTAATTATAGTATTTAAGTTCCCTTTCTTAATCCCAGCCTTACTGTGGTTCAACAATATGTCTTTTTCTCAAGTGTCATATTTATTATCCTATTAGCTAGAGATGGAAGAAACCTTAATGAGAGCTCCTTCATTTGGATTTGGATTTGCTAGTCATAAGCTCCCAGCAAAAATGAAGATTCCTTTTCTTATTTCCATGATAACAAGCTGGTTGGCTTTGCGTTTTTTAAGGTTCTTTGGCTTTCTAGAATATGACAAGTCAAAGTATGTTAACATTAACGAAATCTAACATCTAATAATATCGTACTCTGAAAATTAAAAATTTTATTGGTCTACCTAGGGAAGCTTTACTTTAATAGGCTATTGCAGGTGCAGAGACAAATGTTGAGATGGTGTTTTAATCAGGCAGTATATTATCCATTTGCAGTCATGCCAAAGGGGACAGTAAGCTGGCAAATGAACCTCTGTGCCCATAATAGTACCAGTTTTTGGGTGTAAGGCCAACGTATTTAAAGTTGTTCCAAATAACTGTCAGTGGAAATGATACCTTAGAGCCCTTTAAACACCATAAAGCAGAGATTCCCAGATTCCTGGTTTTCACAGACCAGTATGTGGTTAGGTGGGGAGTGTTGGGAGCCATTTTAGTGTTGCCAACTTTTGCTTTTGCCAAATACTATTTCATAATAGAAAGGCCCTTTAGACACCATAAAAATGCTAAAATAGAATCTCGGAATAAATATTATTCCTTGAAATTGAATACATAGAGCTTTATGATGAACACATTCTGTTGTTCTGTGTTTCTCACTTACAGTAGTGGAAATGTCTTCAGCCATCTTGCCTCCGTTTATGGATACATGTTTGAGAACCACAGCCATATAGCAGAGACAGAACCATGAAGAGGCATGCCAGTGATCAAATGTAAATCTACTCAGGTCTGATCACATTTTCCAAAATGGAGGTAGTTGTATATGGCACTCATTTTATTTTTAGCTTCTGCCAGAGTCAGTGTCTGCACTGGCAAAATATAATGGCACCAGGAGAATGCTGATGGCTGCCACTCAGTAATTACCTTAGGGTACTGCCAGTATCCAGGGGACTCTTACCTTGTGCCACTGGCCATCGTTGATTTTGGTGGGGATCATGGTGTTGGTGTCCCCACTCCCCAAGTCATAACTGAAGTAGGGCAATCCATTTCTCAGCTGAACTGTTGCAAAATCGGCATGATTGATGCGAGCCATGTAAAAAAGCAAGCCGGATTCAGCTTCGGTTCTTACTTCCAACTCAATTGTGAGACTGGAACAAAAGCATGCAACGTCAAACAGAAAAATAAGAGCATTCTCATGCTAAAATAGAGCGGTATTAGATCGTGGGTTCATTTTCAGACAGGATAGTAAAACTTCCTCAGAGATGAGGAATTTCCTGGGCTACTGATTTCCTAAATTGGGCTCCTCAGGCTTGGAAAAATATAACTCTATTCTATACTGTTTTAATAAAAAGCTAACTTAATTAATTAATAAGTGTAGTAGATTAAACTTGATTAAACACGAATACTCAGTTCTTCATTTATCAATTCTTTCTCAGTGTCTCAGAATGATACATACCGGTTTTTAACTTTGGTGTCATCAAATGCAATTGCAATGTGACTGTTTTTTGAAAGCCCGAACTGCTTGCTCCCTATCAAAAGAGCTGGTTCTGATTCTGCAGCACAAGGACCCTGTAAAATACCAAGGAGAAAAAGACAGGGGATTATGGACTGTTCTTTAAAAAGGTATTAATGCTGTTTAATTGTTTCTTACATATCAGTGTAATTCTTTAAGAATAAAAACTATACCTTATTCATTGCTGTAATCTGCATGGCAAGTACCTATTACCAAGTGCTCAGTGACTATGAATCAGTTTTCTTATATTACACCCTCGAATTTCTAAATGAACGTGCCCAAACATATTTATTGATTAATTCATAGTTTCATTATCCTCTACAATTTTATTTATATTTCTGAGAAAACTGGAATTTCCCTTTCATTTTTCCTTCACATATGAAGAGTTTCATTCTTAGAAGATCAAACAGGGAAAATGACAAGCTAGCCAGCTGGGTTTTAAGAGTAGAAAAACGTGTTTTTTTCTTGCCCTCCCCATTTCCATCTCCCACTATATTACTTTTTCTTGAAAACTATCAGTCCACTAGAAGGTTTTCATGAATTTAGACTTTCAAGATGGTGTATCTAAACCTGCAAGTCAGCCCATTCAGGCCCTTGCCAGTTGCTAGGCAACCCAGCACATTTTAAAAATGTAACCAACCATACACCATTTCAACTGCCACTGTTCAAAGATCAGCTTCCTGGGGTGCTGAAGAGGCAGAGCTAGGTGCGGGGCTGTGCAGTGCAGTCACGTGGCTTAATGCTCTGCTCCCACCATGTTGAAATTCTTAAAAATTTTTGAATGAGGGGCCCTGCATTTTCATTTTGCACTGGGGCTTGCAAAGTATACAGCAGTCCTGGCTACAGAGATCACATTTGGCTACCATAACACACAGCTCCATAAATAAGCAAGCCTCCTTAAATTACCAAAGCCACAATTCCTTTTCCTGTTCTCTATTTTCTCAAGATAGCTTGATATACAGGCTGCTTAGGAAGTCTCTTAGAACACACAGTACGTAGGAAAATAACCTGCACACCCTCACCGACACATCTGTTTTTAAGATCTGTACTTAATAGCTCTGGCCACTGCCCCAGTGAGCGCTGACTCAGCAGGGTTTTGATGCACAGTGTTCTTCCCAAAGAGATGACTCATCAGCACACAGAACATTTTTACTTGATGAGGAAAAGCCTTGTTCTCTTTTCTCTTGATCTTAGTCAAACGAAGCACTCTGCCACGGCAGGTAAAAGGCTTAAAGTGTTTTGAAATGCTATAAAATTGGTCTTCATGGAAGTATTTCCCTTCTTGCTTCCCAGGAGATGGTCAGTTATAAAGAGCAGACTGTGGCCAAAAGTCACATAGCTATGCAAAACCCCGTGGGTAGGACAGGAAAATGCTATTCATTCGCACCGCTGAATGGCCTCTTTTAGAATCAGCATGTGGCACCTTTCTTATTACGCTGCCTGCAAAAAGAAACCGAACGGAGAGGCTTTTCGGTAGCTTAAGATCTCTGTCATGAATACTTCTATTAATAGAATTGGGATCTTTTATCAGCCTCTCACGATATTTCCCGGACAGAGGACCATCTCGACAAACATGCGTGGCCTGCAGTCTGCCTCCGAAATCCCTAAGAGAATCCTATCTGCTGTGAGTCCACTGGGGGCAGAATTTCACTGAAACACCTTTACACCCTCAGCTCTGAAAATTGAGGGATTAAAAAACGTCAATGGATGCTGAGCAATTAGGAAACAATTATGTGTAACTGAAAAGAGGACCACAACTGAGTGGGTTATGTCCATATTACTGCTATTGGTCACTTGTCTACCACATGTAATTGTGAATATAACTTCTCTATTAAAATTTAAAACATTTTCGAGGTGGCAGCTGTACACTCCTGGTAGCAGCTGTACACGGTGGGGAATGTTTTGATTGCTGGCGGACTGGACAGGTGTATCCAAAACTGGTCCTAAGCTAAGCAGCAGTTTCTAGTTTAGTTTATTTTTGTTGTCATTGTTGTTTTGTTGTATCCTATCAGATTCTCTAGATGGACAAGGCACTGGTCAAGCCATTTTAGAAAACACCTTGGACCAGAAAAGGACAGGGATTTTGTCAAATTTCTTTTAAGAATCCTTACAGGACACGCTCACTTGAAATGTAGGAAGAAGAGCCCCTCCTGGATTAGATCCTCCTTCATTTCTGCAACAGCCCTCGAGAAGCAGGTAGAAGCAGTGGTTAATAAAACGGTGTTCTCAAATGAGCCAATGTTACAGAAAAGAGTTGTACCAAACTGATCACTCTAGCATGTAACCTCAAAGTTTAAAGCCATTACGGTATATAGTCCTTTGTTTTTAAGGACATCCAACAATGCTTACTATCATTGAATTGCAACAGGATGAATATTGTTTTAATAAAACTATCACTTTCCTTTATTAAACTGGTAGTTGGAAAAGGACTGAGAAGTGCTGGTGTAAGAGGGTTTGTTTGCTTGTTTTTTGAGATGGCATCTCACTCTGCTGCCAGGCTGGAGTGCAGTGGCACGGTTTTGGCTCACTGCAACCTCCGCCTCCCAGGTTCAAGTGATTTTCCTGCCTCGGCCACCCAAGCAGCTGGGATTACAGGCACACGCCACCATGCCCAGCTAATTTTTGTATTTTTAGTAAAGATGGGTTTCACCATGTTAGCCAGGATGGTCTCCATCTCTTGACCTCGTGATCTGCTTACCTCGGCCTCCCAAAGTCCTGGGATTACAGGCATGAGCCATTGCAACCAGCCAAGCGACCTGAAGTGGGACAAAAATTCCCAATCCTCTAATTTGGTAATGTTTTATACAAATCTAGATCCCCCCCTTGCTTGGTTAAAGGATATCTTCCTTGCATCAGTTTTCCTTGGGTGAGCTGAAACCAAGTCTGATGAGTGTAAGGGAGGGACATAGTGGCTCGTGTTTTTAATCCCAGCATTTGCAAAGCCGAGACAGGAAGACTGCTTGAGGCCAGTAGTTCAAGACCAGCCTGGGCAACAAAGTGAGGACCCCTGCCCTCTTCTGTCTCTCCAAAAGTACAACAACAACAAATTAAAAGAATAAAAAGTTAGCCGGGCATGTAAGTGCATGCCAAAAGCGCTAGCTACTCAGGAGGCTAAGGCAGGAGAATCACTTGAGCCTAGGAGTTCAAGATCAGAGTGAGCTATAATTGCACCACTGCATTCCAGCCTGGACAACAGAGCAAGAGCCTGTCTCAAAAAGAAAAAAAAACATGATGGGTTCAGGGCAGCACTAGCGTATTGGTTTGCTTGGCGTTGCTTCCTCTTCTCTTCCTTCTGCCTCATGTCCCACAGTGGGTGGAGCTGCTCATCCAGCTGTTCAATCTTCTTTTTTCCTTCTAGCATTTTAAAGGGGAACATGTGAGATGGAGTAGAAACTGCCCCGTGCTTTGCACAGAAATAAAATGATCTTGTCACTTAGGATGTTTTCAACTCCGCTTGCCCTTGAAATCTAAGCTAAGAAAAAAGGGTAAGAGAAAATATCTTCTAATGAGATAATTTTAAGGAAACTTTCAAGAATGCTCATTGCAAGATGAATCATCCTTCTCTAAGCTAGTGTATACTTGAAGGAGTCCTCATCTCTACGGGCGTGATGCTTTACCTGCGTTGTTTTGGACACACTGATCTCTAAAACGCGTTAAAACAATAAAAAAAAAATTCACGGTCTCAGTAGAGGCTCATCAATCTCAGCGTGTTACAATTCTGCCACCTTGTGGGGACTTTTTAAAGTACTAGAAATAGTTAACGGGGAAAATGGGGTATGAAAGGAGGACAGATACGCTTGTTTTTCATTTGCCTTTGCTTGGCAGGTTACAAGTTGTCAGTAGACAGGACTTGGGTGGGGAGTGTAGTGCGGTGGTGCACCTGTTGATTCAAGCAGTGATGTGGTGGGAATAATTATAAAGGAAGCCATGCAAGTGGATAGAACACCATGCTAGTAATGGGGCCAAAACGCTTTCATCTTCACACTGCCACTCACTTAATTTGAGGTAAGAATAAAACAATGGTTGTTTCTAACTGCAGGTTGGTGGCTGACATTTGGAAATGAGTTATTAAATTCAGGAGTGTATGTGATTCGTTGATAACCATCCCTTGAATTTCCTAGGTGCTGAGCAGAGATTTATATTGCATTTATTAAAACTGGCATCTTTATTCTTGAAAGCACCAAACAATGAATCATCATAGAAATTGCATAATTTTCTTCTTTCATGAGTCAATAATTCCCCTAATAAATGTGGGCTAAAATCACATCTGATGTTTATTTGTCATGATTTTCTTTATGGATGAATAATTGGAAGATTTTTTTTACAGCAATGACTTTAATCTTCTAAAATATGAAAGTCCTCCTACTCAAGATATTTATTGAAAAACTGAATTATTGGTAACACTGCATCTAAGCTCTTTTGGTGGGTCTTGGACATTTACAGTAATATTTAGACATTAATGTCTAAATAGGGATTCCTTGAAATGTGGAAAATGTATGTTTTCTCTTTAAATACATATCAGTATCCAATCAGGTTATCCTTTGGCCTTGACTGTACTTAGCTCTTAAAGTTGTAGCGCTAAAGCTGCTAGAGAAATCACTTTCTTTTTCTCTATTCTTTCCTTCTCTCCCACTTCTTTTCCCTAAATCCCAAAGAGACCTTAACAATACAGGGTCTCTCCATGGCTACTCATGTTACTCTTCACAGTTTTCACATTTTAAACTTTGAGGTTTACAGCTGAACTCTTCAATAAAATTCAAGTATGAATGCAGCCAGCTCACTGTCTACAAATCCACACAGGCTCTCCTGGTTATAAAGACTTGGTCTAAACAGCGCGCACACTTGCGGAGGACTCGTCACGTTTCCACAAGTCAACAAATTTCTGTCATACTTGAAATTCAGCCTCTTATCTACCTCCACCTCTTGCCATCCTCCATGAGAAATATTCACAAATGTAACATGTAGAATTGTTTTCTCTAGCTCTGAATGGGCTAAAGAAAAAGAGAGAAGTATAAAGAGAAGACAAGCTACCACACTATCAAACGAGATAATATGCATGAAATGCTCTTTAATCTAGCATGTTCAACATGAATTAATCATAAGATTGACATAATCCATTTCACAGGGCAGGGCTTTCTGAAGACGCTCCTCCGCTGCCCTGTAGTATAGTGAATGTTGTCCTCATGCTGTGAGTTGCTGGCAGGGTTGGGTGTGATGGGTGTAAAAAAGAAAAAGAAGGGCACTGAGAATAGGAGATCATTTCTGTCAACTGTGCTAGCACAAATATGGAGCTCATAAATAGGCAGTTCTCACTTCAGGAGTTAACTTGTAAGTCTTAGTTCTTAAATAACTCTTAAAAATCTAAATTCTGGGCTGGGCACAGTGGCTCATGCTTGTTATCTCAACACTTTGGCAGGCCGAGGCAGGTGGATCGCTTTCCAAGAGTTTGAGACCAGCCTGGCCAACATGGCAAAATCCCATCTCTATTAAAAACACAAAGATTAGCCAGGCACGGTGGCATGCACCTGTAGTCCCAGTTACTCAAGAGGCTGAGGCATGAGGATCGCTTGAGCCTGGGAGGTTGAGGCTACAGTGAGCCATGATTGTGCCACTGCACTCCACCCTGGGTGATGGAGCAAACAAAATTAAAAAAAAAAAATCTAAATTCTGATACAAAAAAAGAAAATGGTGAGAATTGAAAATTATGGAGGACTTAAGATTTAATAACCATATCACTAAAATGTATGTATCGTTACATATCAAACCAATAAGAGTTTGTAATTGCTTAAAAATTGAATACTCACCACACCCGTTTTTTCCCAGCACCTGCTCCCCACCCTAAAAATGTTAAAACTTAAACTGACTAGAATAATTAAGTTAAAGAAACACAGAAGTTAAAGTTAAACTAACACAGAAGAGTTAATAGAGAGATGGAATATTACTTTGAGTCAGGCATGGTGCTGGGTGCTTCGCATACAATGCATAACTTAATCCCTCATGATAGTAATCCTAGAAGGAAGATATTATTATCCTTATTTGTCCCTTAATTATTTTACATTTAGAAAAGACAAGTAACCTGCCGGAATTCATTGAATAATAATGGGAAGGCTATGGCAGGAAAAGCAGCTCTCTCTCTTTTTCCGTATTCATCTTTGCACTTAGTAGGCTCTTAGTATTTGTTATAAAATAAATTGTAAAACTTTTAACTTTTGGTAACTTTTTTTTTTTTTTTTTTGGGGGGGGGACGGAATTTCTCTCTTGTTACCCAGGCTGGAGTGCAATGGC
>NW_016107396.1:3105020-3121026 GCF_001604975.1 Cebus imitator
AATTCTCCTGCCTCAGCCTCCCGAGTAGCTGGGATTACAGGCACACGCCACCATGCCCAGCTAATTTTTTGTAGTTTTAGTAGAGACGGGGTTTCACCATGTTGACCAGGATGGTTTCGATCTCTTGACCTCGTGATCCACCCGCCTCGGCCTCCCAAAGTGCTGGGATTACAGGCGTGAGCCACCACGCCCGGCCACTTTTAGTAACTTTTAAAAAGAAGACACCCCTTTCCCCTACACACACACAAGGAACATAATAATCAAATTAAAACAGAAGATATGATCTGAACTCTAAAATATAATACAATTAATAAAGATAGAAAGCTCTAAAAAATTTAATTCTGACCACACAATCATAAATAATTATGATGTGCAAAAGAAGGGGAAATAGGCCAGGCGCAGTGGCTCACACCTGTAATCCCAGTACTTTGGGAGGCCGAGGAAGGCGGATCACTTGAGGTCGGGAGTTTGAGACCAGCCTGACCAACATGGAGAAACCTCATCTTTACTAAAAATACAAAATTAGCTGGGCATGGTGGTGCATGCCTGTAATCCCAGCTACTCAGGAGGCTGAAGCAGGAGAACCACTTGAACTCAGGAGGTGGAGTTGCAGTGAGCCAGGATAGCGCCATTGCACTCCAGCCTGTGCAACAAGAGTGAAACTCCATCTAAAAAAAAAAGGGGGAAATAGCAGTTGGAATTTAGATATCTGGGTTTTAGTGCCAACCATCACTCATGTGTGTAACCCTGGGCCATGCTGTAAGTTTCAGGGCTTTCTTTTCACATGTCCAAGTTAAGAATTGGAATCTTTATGGTGTCTTCTAGCTCTAATGTTCTGTGATTCTCTCTAAACCAACCAATTTGGTATGCTACTCAACTTTTTGCTTCTGTCTCGTCTACTAAGTGGAATGCTCTGTTTTCAGGAAAGTTAAAACATACACTGTTGAGAGGAAATGGAAATCGAAATTAGAACAGAAGGTTATAAAAAAAAAAAAAAAGAACCTTAAATGAGTAAAAATCTCCATTCCCAGATGGGCAAGTATTTTTATTTTGGGAAAAAAGGGAAAAAGTGTGATCTCTAACTACCACAGAAAAATGTGCTGGAGAGGCCCTATAAAACAAAGTTTGTGTAAGTACTTAGAAAAGTAAGGTGATCAGTGGAGGTCAGCAGGGCTATCCCTAAAAAACCAAACCAGCACAGGCAGGGAGACCTGACTGGAGATGTTTAGTGGTAGATGAGAAGGCCAACGAGGTTCTGCTTGATTGAATAAGGTACCCAATTAGGAATCAGTAGCCTGACCTATCTATTAAAAACATTAAAACATTTTTAGGTGCATTAATAGAAATATGATAACAATTAAGGGAGTGAGGGGGTCCCACTGTCCCCTGAACTGGGGACTTTCTTTTGAGTAGCAGGTGCCATACTTTGAAAAGAATGTTTCACATTTGAGAATACTGATCCCAGAGGGGATAACAATCAGAAATAAGGTAATACAAAGAATACCTGAGCTAGTGAAATGTTTAGGCTGGGGAAAAAGAAGACTCCGCTATTTTCAAATTCTTGAAGAGACGTTAGACAGAGAACACATAAATGTAGTATGTTTGCCTACAGAAACATAACCATTACATAGAAGTTTTAGGGACTCAGTTTTACTTTAATATAACTGATGACTTTCTAACAACTAGAGCCTGCCTCATCATAACACTGGAAAATACTGTCACCGAAGTGTTCAAGCAAAGGCTGTAAGTATCATACACAAGGAATTTATGCATTAAGATGGTGAGTGGACCAGATGATCTTTAGGGCTCTTGCCAATTCTTGCTTATAATTTTAAGTTAGTCAGTTAGAAATTAGGCTCTGTTTTCTTCTAGAAACACGTTTATAAGAGGACATTAGGATTCAAAATCAAAAAAGTTTATTCAACTCATGATATTTCTTAATTCTTCAGTTGAAAACACATTCTTGAGTCTGGGAAGCACATGATTTTAAGGTATAAAATCACGAGGGAGAAGAGGAGGATCATTAGCCTTACTTTGCTAAGCAAAGATCTAGCCTGTGGCCGAATTATGAAAGAGCTGGGGAAAGATTCTGAAATCCATGTGACAGATCTCAGGAATGCCTTGGGTTGAAATCAACTTCCAGAACTAATCCCCACCTGACTGATGGCTTTCCACGTGCTAGCTGTGTGATCTTAGGTATTTTTTTTTTTGTGTACTTCCAGTAATATAAATAAATGTAAATAAAACAATTAATAGTGTGGGGATCAAATGAAATAACAGATATGAAATGCCTGGCAGAGTACTGGACACCTACTAGTTATTCACTAAATGCAGGGATTCCTCAGAGTGTCTATGTTGGGTTGCTTTTTCCAGTTTTCAAAGAACTTCCACATAATTTATCCCATTTGATTTTTCATAATACAGTATGTGGTAGGCAAGGGAGGTGAAATATCCATATTTTACAAAGGATGAAAGTATGCTTGGAGTAAATAACCAGTTATCTTGAATGATGGTTATTTGGCCTCTCATTTAATAATATTTCTAGTGCGAGGAGCACATTGCTCAACTAATTCCATCGTGGGCACCAAGGAAGAGAATGAGATATTCAAAAGTTTTCAAGATCTGCACTCAAGACAACATGTTCTACCCATTACTGGCATGGATTAACCACAACACACGAGCTGTAAAGAGGGTAGTGAGAGTGAACCGTCTTTGTTGTATTGGTGGGAAGAATGTAAATTGGCATGGCCTGTGGAAGAAGCAATTCATGTATGTGTATTGAAAACCTTATACATCATATTCATCTTTTGGCCTTAGAGTTCCCTAACTACTTATCTATTTTAAGAATAACTGGAAATAATGAAAAAAGTTTGATGCACAGAGGCACTCATCAGAGTATAGTTTCTGATAGTGAAAAACTGGAAACACTCTCAATAGCCCACCATGATCTATTAAAAGTAGAATAAATTGACCGGTCTCTGTGGCGCAATCGGTTAACGTGTTCAGCTGTTAACCAAAAGTGGAATAAATTGGAAAGGCTGAGTGTTCCAGAGATAAGGAGCTAGACTTTCGAGTCAGACCTGCTAGGGTAAAATTCTTGCTCTGCCTTTTATTATGGTGTGAGTGGGTTGGTTACTTAAGATAGCTAATTCTTATTAACTCAACTAAAAATAAAATGACAATTTACATTTTACAGAGCTACTATCAGAATTACAGATAATATTGCATGAAAATTGTTTAGCCCTGGGCTGGTACATAATAAGCCCTTGAAAGTGCTAACTATTATCATTACCATATAGTAGATATGCTATTTATTAAATGTTCAGTATATGTGAGTCATTTAACAAACATTATTTTTTAAAACTCTGATAATAAGTATTTGATGTCTGTGCTGTTAATATCGTCATTTGACAGATGAGGAAATAGAAATAGTCTATGGCCATACCCACCCTGAAAGCATCTGATCTTTCTAATCCTGGAAGCTAAGCAGGGTTAGGCCTTGTTAGTACGTGGATGGGAAACTGAGAAACAGATTGGCTAGGAAGCTTTCCCAAATTCACACAGATGGTCAGTTATAGTGCTGGGATTTGAACTCCAGCAGTCTGACTTGAGCCCATGCTCTAATCAAGGCTAAAAGACCTCCAATACTATAAAATAGTGGTGTGTCTCTTGTGTGTATATACACTTAACGTAAACTCATATTAGACATATACATTTATATGATGTTTAGAAACAGCTTAGGTGTATTACTAGTTTCTAAAAACAGGGCACCAAATTGTATATGGGGTAGGACATCTATTATGCAGATGAAAGGGACTGAAAATCAACATGGTTGCCTCTGTGGTATTATAGGTGGCTTTTGTTCTGGATGTTTCTGTGTTTTCCAACATTTCAACTGAAAATGTACTATTTTGTAAACAAAATTAAAGGAAGAAATATAGGTAAGTCATCCAATGAAGATGTAAGAATAGGTTTTGATAGATAGGGCATATTTTCTTCAATTCGA
Source organism: Cebus imitator (assembly GCF_001604975.1). NCBI lineage: Eukaryota > Metazoa > Chordata > Mammalia > Primates > Cebidae > Cebus > Cebus imitator. Next base: position 3,109,027 of record NW_016107396.1, read on the forward strand.
ATAGCGAGTATACTAGATTTCCTGAATAATCTTCCTCCTGAAATGACTCAGAATGCTGAATAAAAATTAGAAAGCAATGGGGATAATATAAACACTTACATGTGTCAGAACTGGGGTGGGTGTAGGAAAGGCTGGAGTGGGCACTGGCTCAGGCTGGATAACGATTTCAGCTGGAGCTGCTCCATCTTCATCTTCACGGGGTTTCTGATGGGCACAGCGACCAATGTCAGCATTTTTGAAGGATACAGGCTGTGCAAAGTCCATGGGGCTGATAGAAGATAATAAAATAAGATTTTTTCGTTTTCATTTTTTTTTTGCTTCCTTACAATTAAGCCCAATCCCCGCAGTCCTTTTTAAGCCCATCAGTATGCTTTTCTCAATCTCAGTTGAAGATCCTCATTGTTCCCTCCTCCCCTGCATAGCTGTAGACAGTGTGATGCCAAAAATAATAAAAATAAAAATAGATGATCAGTAGTAGTAAAAAGGAGGTCCACTTACACCGAGTTAATAACAAGATTCCACACACAGCCTTCAAAAGGAGGAATATTTCTGAGTGGGGAAGGTTGAAATTCAGGCGGAGCACCCCCAACAAAAAGCTTTTTGACTTCGATAGGCTGTTCAACCGTCAGGTTTTGCATGTATCTTTTGTTTTCATCGACTTGAACGGTAAAGATGCTGGTAAAATATTAAAAATCAACAAGTATAAATCACATCTCATTCAACACAGTTGGAAATCAAACTCTTTCCTGCCACCCTTCACCCCTCTCTCCCATAGCTTTTAAGGGAGCCAAAATTGGATGGTCGGGAATCCTACACTAAGCCAATGCTGTTATTTCTCAGGATCTTGTCCCATGACTCCCTCGTTCACTCTTCCTGAAAGTTTACTGAAACCAGGTCATGGCGCACTGCAACATGAGCCTCTGGTGGAGATGACAGCAGCACTGTGCAGCCCAGCATGTGAGCCTGTGAGAACCGAGGCTTCTGTACCGTGCAGTAATGTCTAATTGTAGAAGGATCGGCAGGTTTAGCACAGCATTGGGTCTTTCTTGGGTTGTGCTGGCTATTATCTTCTTGCTAGGGAACAAATGGTTCTCCTGAGAGCTTAGATTGTTGGAATCAACAGCAAGCACTTAAAACACATTTTATAAAGAATGTAGCTGATGGCTTTTGAATAGAAGAGGCAGGCAAGAACACTCTGCTAATTGTTCCTTGCAATGATTTTCCTTAGTGGCTGTTTCATTAATTTCCCTAATTTGCTTACGAGAGATAATTCACACACTGCTAATTGAGAAGCTCATGCTACTTATTTATAGCAATCCTTGGATCCCTGGGCCAAGAATCAGAAGGAGACAAAGAGTTCTGATGAAAATGACCAAAGGCATTTTCTCTTTTGTTCCAGAAGCAAGTTTTGAGTTTCGGTCTGGAGAGTCATCGTGGTGCTGTTAGTCATAAGCATTAGTCACGAGCCCGAGGATCATGGATGAATTACTGAAAACTTACTTCATATCTGGAGAGAAAACCAAAGTACTTGGGGGGAAACCTCCGTCCTAAAGCACCCTCTTGCTTGGTCTTATAAAGAAGAAAAACCACATATAGAACTGGAAAGAAACAATAAGCCTGGGTAAAGATGCTTTGAATTGGCACTTTACAAGTAAGAGAATTCAAAAATGAAAGAAAGAGACAAAAAATGGATTTTGCTGTGGCTCAAAATGTCACTGCTAAGGGGGTGAAAAGGACCGGTAAAGTTTAGTTTCAAAGAGAAAATAGGGGGAAATGACATACGTTGAGGTTTCTTTCTTTACCAAAGGATGGAAAAATGTGTTGGCAAAACCCAGGAGGCTCAGCTTCCTTGCTGAGTGTCAGTAGTTTTATGAGATGAGAATTTCAGAAAACCACTCACTTCCGGGTATATGTGACTCACTGAGAAGCCCCTCTCTTACATTTTCCCCCTTTGGCTGAAAGTAGCCTCGTAGCAACATGATAGCACAGTGCTCCTAAGGGTTTTAATGGGGGGTATAAGCCTCTATGTAAGATTGTCCAAGGAGAGTAAGTCTCTGCTCTTGATTACAATTTGTAAAAGCTAGAGGCCTTCCTCTTTCTGGTGTAGCCTCTCTCTGTTGTCTGGTTCTGCCACAAGGACCATGATAGAGGCCCCCCAACTTTTTAAAAACTAGTTCACAGGATGGTGATGGAGAATGAGCATGGGGTTCCAGGAGGAACGTACTGGAATTAAGTACCAGTGCGAAAGCTTACTAGCTGCGTGACCTTGGGCAAGCTATTTAATCATGCTCAGGCTCATTTCATTCATTTATAAGATGGAGATAAAAATACCTACTTCAAACAGTGGAAAACATTAATTAAGGGATCGCCCTGAGGTGGTATTACTTAATAAAGGCATTGCTAGAAAACGATAGCTAAATCCTGCTCATCTTTAACTTTTAGGAACATCAAGTCTAGATCATTTATTTAGTTTTTATTGAGGAGGGCATTACCAACATGCCCATTATGATTCTGGTGTGTTTTCCATTTTTTTAAAAAAAGTATTTACTTAAGAGCTTTTTACCGAGGCCTACTATGTGCAAACAGTACATTAAACTTTGTATTACTTTAGTGTTGTAATAGGTCAGCTTTATTTATTTACTTTTTTACAGTGTCAGTGGCTGGTTCTTAGAGTTTCATAATTACTTGATTACTTACACCCTATTTCTTATTTGTTTGGAATATAGGTTTAAGATTTTTTTCAAGCCATATCAATTGGATTGCATATGTGGAAGAAGATATTAAGAGAAATAAGTGCCCTAACATTTATAACGTACCTGATAAATAAAATCTAATCTTTTTTTCTGTTTGAACATATTTTGGATGTTAAGAAAGAAAATATTTAGATTGCAGTGTTCCGATCATTATCTTATTCAGGAAACCCCAAATGACTCCTAAAATATCTCACCCTACTTCATGATCTTTAGCCTATTTCTGTACCTGTGTGAAGAAAGCTTTCCCAGAAGAAAAACTCAGCTCAGCTGCTTGTCCTATTTTTCTACGTAACTGTTTTAGGCTGTCTTAGAGTTTGATGTTTTTGTCCAGTTAGAACTGCTGGTCACTAAGGTGGACTCCAGGAGAAGGATCAGAGGACAAGGCAGATATAGAAGGCAGAGATCACTGGAATGCCAAGAAATTAGATGCCAAAGTGACTGAAGGTAGATTTCCCCAGATGATGGGGTGGAAAGCAGAGAGAATGAGGGAGGAGAAGTAAAGAGAGGCAGAGGGTGAGGAAGAAGCAGCTTCTTGAGAAGTTTGGCCCCCAATTTGGTAAAAATCCAATTATTTTATGAGGCAGTATTAAAGCTATCATTTTGTCCAGGGTTTAGGAAAAGAAATGATGATTGACATGCATAATCTGAAAAATGTTGGGATAAAGTAGTTATCTCCAAATTAATAATGATGTATCATATCAACATTAAGTAATATAAACCTTTATGGTCACACAAAAACATAAGAATAATCTATTGGCTGTGCATAGACAGAGGTATTTAAGTCAAATATAGCTCATGTAATACCTGGCCCTGTTACTCATTGTATATGATTTTGGGCAAGTTAGTTAATATTTTCTCATCTGTGATGAAAAGATATTATCACAGATCTCACATACATTTAGAACAATTAAAACAAATCACTTTTGTTTAGTATGTGACACAAATCATGCCATAGAATAGGCATATAAAGCACTAAAAATTTTTCTGGGTGAAGTTCTGATGGCCATGCATGATCTCTGGTTAATCAGTTAAATGCGGCACTTGCTTATAGAGTAGATTGCATTTTAACCTTAGAGTGCCGAATGAACCATTATGGCTGCAAACGTATTCTTGTTTTGGCACAGAGTTCAGTGACTACACGCTAATATGTCTAATATATTATCCTGTAATTAACAATGAATGGCAAAAGTGTTTGTTTATATGGCCAATTAACTGAATGACCAGTTTCCAGTGATATACTATACACTGAGCTTAATCAAATCAAGGTTGGATTGATGGTCAACAGCTGTGAAGTTGGCATAATAAAATGCCCTTCTTGAAGAAACATGTGTTAAAAGGACACCTTGGTATAACAGGGTAATGTATTTGGGAATTTCAGAATTCTTTCTCAACAAAATAACACATTTTGAGTGATTTTTGGTCAACCAATTTCTCAAATCTGCAGTTACTTATTGAAATTCTTTAAAGTTTAAGTTTTTTTTTTTTTTTTTTTTTTTTTTTTTTNTTTCTGAGACAGAGTCTTGCCCTGTCGTCCAGGCTGGAGTGCAGTGGTGTGATCTTGGCTCACTGCAACCTCCACCCCACTGGGTTAAAGCAATTCTCCTGCCTCAGTCTCCAGAATAGCTGTGATTACAGGGCCTTGCCACCACGTCTGGCTAATTTTTTGTATTTTTCGTAGAGATGGGTTTTCACCATGTTGGCCAGGCTGTTCTTGAACTCCTGACCTTGTGATCTACCTGGCTTGGCCTCCCAAAGTGCTGGGATTACAGGCATGAGCAACCATGCCTGGCTAAAATTTAAATCTTCAAAAAAGTCCTTTCCACAGTGAAAAGGATTAAAGTTTGTCAAAGGGCCTAATATCTAATCCAGAAGACATGTAAAACCAGTATTTTGAAGCATTCTAAGATTCAAATGAGAGCATTCGGTTTTCATTTCTATTCAGAGACCATGACTACAATATCCGGCTACTAGATTAGTAAAAGTTTTTAGATTGTCCAAATACTGATCCCTCATTTGCCTTAATAATGATCTCTAAACATCTCAGTAGCCATTCTGCATGAATGCTTGATATCAATTCAGCCTACAGCCTAATCCTCTAAATAATAATAAAAATCTAAGGAAAGCTTTGCTATTTACTTAGAAGGTAAGAAATCTTTATTATTTACCTAAATGCTTTCCACAAGAGGATAATTAGTAAATGTAGGTCTTTCACTACAGGATAGTATCTGCTTGCTTGAACTACTGCTACACATTCATACTTGTTGCATTTAAAAGTAACCTCTGTGTTTTGAGGCCTCATTAAATTGGATTTCCAGTTCTTTCTATGTCTTCAGTCTGATAAATGGCTTGCTGGCTTGGAGGTCTAAAGCCCCTGAAGTCTCTGGGCTTCTGTTTCCTTCTTCTCTAATTGTCCTTCTAAACTAATTATCTCTCTGAGTTGTCATACAATATTTTGATGAAAAATACAGATGACTTTCCTAATACAGTAAGCATTAAGTATTGCAGCATTCTAAAGAAAGTCATCAGTTTGTGCATGAGTAAAGCCAATTCCCTGGCCCCTAGTGCTGGCTGGGGGCAAGCGTTCTGGGAGATTTCTAGAAAGGTGGCCAGTCTCAGGGCTGCAGTCATTTTCTTCCCCTCCCTTGATTCTGTTCCCTCAGGAAGCCAGTCTGCAGGTCCCCTGGAAACCTTGGGATGGGGGACGGGGCAAGATGTGCACTTAATATGCTCAGTAGGTCCTGTAGCTGCTGCCACACTCTCTGTCTGTGACAGCTAAGCAGCTGCCATAACTGCTTTGGAATCCGAATGAGATAGCAGCCACCAAAGACTGCTGGCTCCAGTTGAGCTGTTTGTGTGTTTTGCTGTGTGCATACCTTATTTGAGAAGGTCATGTTTGATAGGGGCAGAAGGAGGGATTTGTCTCATCTACAGCTTCAGAAGATGCATTTGGTTTTTCCAAAGGTAGAGATAATGGCACAGGATAAAAATGCTAAGGGTAGAACTCTTGAGGGCTCAGGCGAATGAGGTTCCCGAAGTATGAAGAGTAAAGAAGAGGGAATTAAGCTACTGTGTCCTTTTGCAATGCATAGTAGGTCCACACACACAGAGGCTCAGGCAGATACTGATGGATACTGATGCTAGCAAAGGCAGTTCACCTGAGTTACAACAATAAATATTCTAATGCTGTTGTTACCCTCTAGTTCGCTCTACATGAACGGAATGTTCTCTTCCATCATGAAACAGATTCGGCTCTGGTCTGATGACAATTTTCCTCATTGTTCGTGTCCCTGTGGAGAGATGCACTTCCAGACGGCCCTTGTTGAGGAATATTGCATAATAGGCCTGCAACGGCAAGTGGTTATTGAAGATTAAACAGAAGCCTCATTTATGACTTAGCTTTAGAAATTCCCTGGCAGAACCACAGGTTCATCTGCTCTGAGATCTTACCTGACAAATTAAGACTTTATTTTCTTAAATGGTTTTGAAAACAGCTAGAAATATCTTTCTAATCATTTATTTTTGCTTGTGAGATGATCTGGAAAGTGGATATATTAACATAGCAGCTCTCTGCAAAGCAGATTTGCGATGCTGAAAGTAACAGCTGTGCTCGTATTGGTCCTCTCACTTACAAAACGCATCAGGAGACAAAGGATGTCGACAAAATCCCTCTCCCTTATATTCACAAGTGGACAGCTAGCTTCTGAGAATCAGGCCTGACTCTCAACCTTGTGGCATTTTGGGTATTTAGACTTCAATTTGTTCTCTGAGCTGGTGGAATAGATTGTTATCACAAACATGTAACCTGCCTCCCACATTTGGAAAGAAGGAAGATAATTTTTCATCCACAAACATGCCTGCTTTCTTCTTGCTACTGTTACTATAGCAACCAGAATGGTTTTGATATCCCATCATGAACCCCAGGGAGGCTGAATGCAGTCCTTGTCCCCAGAGCTGATGCCACGTGCTCTCCCTTTCTTGTGGAATAGGGGGCACGTGCCACACCGTGATGGCTCAGTTCTCCATGAGTTATCTATGGTGGTAGAGACAATTTCCATCAAGCATCAGCATGTTCCAATAATTTACTAAATCGTGTATGTAGTTATGTGTCCACCACAAAAGGTTTTGAGGATCTGGATAAGTGCTCACCATCTGTCAAAGGGAAATCACAAACTACTCACTCAATTAAAAATTCCTTAGCTCATGGATTGTTTGAGATATCAAACCCATTTAGTCGAATAGAATCACAAATAACTCTAAGGGTATCAAAACTGTTAGCTTTGGAATATAAAACATGTCAATTTAACCAGCACTGAATTTAAATCTATGTCTAACATACACTATTTAACATTGTTACCTCCTTCAGATACCATTTACTATGATGTTTTATAAATTAGATATGAGTATTAAGATGTTAAAACATTAAAATGTCATTTAAACGTACTTTATACTATAGTACTTAGTGTTTTCTTATTGTAATTGTTTTAATAGGAATCTGTTTTATTTTAAGCACTATCCTGAAAGCTGGTGATTCACATTCATTTCTCTTGTCTTGAGGAGGAGAAATCTGGAGCCAGTAGGTAGTGTTTAAATATCTGTCAATGATGAAGGAATTAAATGTCCTTTAGTGGAAATCTATTTTAGAATATTTGATCTGGTCTTCTTCTTATAACTAGCTTATCATTTTTAATAGTGAGAAAAAGGTTTATTTTTCAATATAAAGGCAAAAAATTAAGTGGGCATTTGTATTTTATATTTAGTGCTTATTATGTGTAGGATGAAATGAAATAAAATAACAGTTTTCTCACTCTACTCTTCAAAAATATTTTTATTCTGACTATTTGATATATTCTTCACAATATAAGTGATATGTAAACAATGAAGCTGTGTTAACACTGTACCATAAAATGAATACCTATAAATCTACCACCAAATTTCAGAAGCAATACCATTGCATCTCTTATGAATTTCTTTCTAATACTATCTTCCTGTTTCTCCATCTACAGGTAACCACAAATGTCAATTTTATGTTTATTATTACCTTACTTTTAAAAAATATTTTTGAAATTCATATGTCTGTAAACAATATGTGCTTTAGTGCTACTTGTATGAGAAATCTACAAAAATGATATATTGCACATTTTTCATTTTTTATTTATTTTCTATTTATTAAGTTGTTATGTTTAGTTAGAATTTCTTTTTATTGTTGCTTGATCTCATTATGCAAAAGTGCCACAGTTTGCCTCTCTGTTCTTCAGCTGATGAACATTTGGGTTGTTTCTAGTTTCTCTGCTATTACAAAGAATATTCTATAAACATTCTTGTGCATGTCTTATTATGCACATGTGCAAACATTTGGGTCTATACCCAGGAGTGGAATTGCTGGCTTGTAGAGATTATGCACATGTTCAATTTTACAAGTTAGGGCCAAATAGTTTTCCAAAGTGGCTTTAGAAATTTACTTTTTCTACCAGCAGTGATCAAGAGCACTCTTTGATTTATGCCTTTCCAATAGTTTTCTTTCTAATACTATATCAACCAGTATGGTTTTGATATCCCACTGTAAACTGCAGTGAGCTTTTCCCCTTTTGGGGACAAGGACCACATTCCTTGTAGATTATACGTACTGTACATTTCCAGACTGAGGCTTGTGTTTTGTTGTTTGATGACCAAAGAGTTTAATTTTAATGAAGTTCCACTTAAAATCTTGTTTTGTTCAACCAAGCCTTCCTTTGTTTCCCTAAAGTCAAAAGTTATCCTTGTATATTTTCTTCTAAGAATTTTAAAGGCTTTTGCCCTTCCATATTTAAGACTTTTAATTTATTGTGAATTTATTTTTTTGGTTTGATATAAAAAAGAAATAGTTTCATCTTTTCCATATGAATAACCAATGGCCCTGAAATAATCATTCACTGAACAGTTCACTGTTTTTTTTTTTTTTTTTTTTTTTTAATAAAATGCAATGGCACTTATTGTCAAATGTTGTTTCCATCTATGCTTGTGTATTTTCAGGGTTCTCAATTATTTCCTATTTGCACAGTTATACATAAATCGACATGATAGTTCCACAATACAAAACTCTACCTTCTAATGTGCTGATATCTGGTGGATTAAAACCCACTACAATATTCTTCTAGGAATTTCATCTTTGATATACATTTTAGAATAAGGTTGTCATGATTCACAGAAAGATAAAGTGGTATTTTATTTATTTATTTATTTATTTATTTATTTATTTATTTATTTGGAGATGGAGTCTTGCTCTGTTGCCCAGGCTGGAGTGCAGTGGCATGATCTCAGTTCCCTGCAGCCTCTGCCTCCCAGGTTTCAGCGATTCTCCTGCCTCAGTCTCCTGAGTAGCTAGGATTACAGGTGTATACCACCATGGCCAGCTAATTTTTGTATTTTTAGTGGAGATGGGGTTTCACCATGTTTGCCAGGCTGGTCTCGTACTCCTGACCTCAGGTGATCCAACTGCCTCGGCCTCCCAAAGTGCTGGGATTACAGGCATGAGCCATCATGCCCAGCCAAATGATATTTTTATTAAAATTGAATCTATATACCACTTTGGGGAAAAGTGACATTTTTAATATTGAGTCTTTAATATCTTCATTAACATGTTGACTATACCAATTTATTGACTATAATCATTAAGAAATACTTTGATATCTTTCAATGAAATCTTATCACTTTCTCCATATGGGCTTTATGTCTATTTTGTTATAATAATTCTTAAATCATATATTTGGTCTTATTCTTGTTCTTGGGCTATATTTACTTGTTCTTTTCTTACTATGCTAGCTAAGATCAGTGCAGTTAAAATAGTCATCCTTTTCTTGGGCTTGATTTTATAGCAAATGTTTATAATTTTTTTAATCAGGAATACTTGTTATAGTTTTTTTATAGATGGCTAACGAAGTTTTTTCCTCTTAGTTTACTTAAGTATTTTTTTTTAAATCATGAGTGACTGTTAAATTTTACCAAATGTTTTTACTATCTACTGAAAAGATTATATGATTTTTAGTTTTTCTAATATTAAACCATTTCTGCATTCCTGAAATAATCCAAGTTACTTGTGGTTATACATCTTTGGGTTGCATTTGCAAATATTTTGTGTGGGCTTTTTATTTTGTAGAAAAATAAATAAGATTTGTTACATGATATTATTGATCACTACATGTTACATGCTAAAATCGATTTTTAAAACATATAATCACAAGTAACATGACCTAGTTTACAAGGGTATGTGCATATTTAACAACATATTTGTAAAGCATTCTGTTCTTTTGATTATGGCAGACTAAGTAATTCCTATAAACCTTTTCACTGAGAAAAACTAGATTAAATGAAAATTTACATTTTAAAAAATGTGATTGAAGATATTAAAGAATACCAAGGCAATAAGAGATATGATGCTTAAACCTGGGCAGTTGAAGGATTGCCTTTAATGGAATCAAATGGGGATATAAATACTAAAGATTATGTCCTTGCAAAATTGATACTGTTTTTTTAAAAAATTTTTTGAGACAGGGTCTCACTCTGTCATCCAGGCTGGAGTGTGGTGTCGTGAATAGTTGAATAGCAGTCGTCAATAACTGGGACCACAGTCATGTGCCACCATGCCTAGTTAATTAAAAAATATTAATTAACTAGACTGTTGCCCAGTCTAGTTTCAAACTCCTGGGCTCAGGTAATCCTCCTGCGTTGGCCTCCAAAAGGCTGGGATTACAGACATGGGCCACTGTATCTGGCTAGTTGATATTCTTTAGGCCTTAACATCCTTGAATGCTATTGGGCTACAGTTGTCCATGTCTGTGTTGGTTGTGCTCTACTTGCTTTCTCCCAGGTCCATTCTCTGCCCTTCTTTGTGTCCAGAGAGGATGGGATGGGTCAGGCCCAACAGACTGTGTCACTTCAGCTAGTACAACTGGGAAAATGATCTTAGAGGAATTATTTAAATTTAAGGGACTGTAGCTGAATATCTACAGATCTGATAAGGAGTTGGACTTGGAGACAATAGAAATTAAAATAATGTGAATATATTTTAAGCTGTCCTCTTTACATATGCATATGTTAAACCCTTATGAAATATAGGTGCAAATATGAGTGTGACTTTGCACCTGCAATTGACCAACAGGAACATCCTAGAGAGGACAATTGTCCTGGGGAGATGATTTGAGAAACAGGAGGCCAGCATGGAAAAATGGAATGCTCAGTCCTTGCTAGCTAAGACGACAGCAAAAATAAAGGAAAGCAAGTTAACTGTTTTATATAAGCATGAGGGAAAATGCGTCATGAACTAGGTGTCAGGGTACCTGTCCAGTCTGCCTTCGTTTTCTCCTGCGTGGTGCTGGTGTCCCTCCACTTCCTAAAAGAATGATGCCGGACTCATTCTTGGTGCTGAAGGACAGGTTGATTTCTGTTCCTACATCAATTGGCACAGGGGAGAGCTCCACAAAACCAGGTTTAGGAAAGCTAACTGTGTAAACATTCTGCAAGCAAAGGAAGAGTAGAAACCATTAGAAATGAAAATTTAAATAAATTCTCCATCTCATTCACCCTCCTCGATGCATTTAATGTGATTATGAAATATATCGTAGTTTTAGAAAGCAGGAAAACTCGCAGTTACCTGGAGAGCTTAAAAGCAGTTGAAGAAATATTATTTCTAGTTATATAAGAACTTCAAATCTTCTGAGGAGTTTGGGTTAAAATCAGAATTATAGCCTCTACTTTTATTCTAGAACTTTTGGTTTTAAATATAGAAGATCACTGTTAGATATGTTTTTCTGTTTGTTTAAACCAAAGATTTAAGCCAAACTGACACAGGCAGGTATATGTCTATCAATCTCCCTACGTTTCCCTTGTAAACACTGTAACTAATATCTTTTGAACAAACTCTATCAGTTAATTGTTTATGTTTTACAGATGGGTATGACCATTATCTGTCTGCATTTTTTTCTCAGTGATAAGGCAGAAGCCTTAAAAATAAATAAACCAAACACCGTGTAGTCTAGTTTTTTCCTCAAAATTAAAGTAATACCATTGTCTTTGCTGAGTATAAAATTAAAACAGTTACATTTCAAGTAGAACTCTAAAAAAGATGGAAAAGGGAGAAAATCAGCTTCCCATCCCAATCTCAATGCTGGGCAGAAGCATTCCACCTTCCTTCCTTCCTTCCTTCCTTCCTTCCTTCCTTCCTTCCTTCCTTCCTTCCTTCCCTCCCTCCCTCCCTCCCTCCCTCCCTCTCTCT
>NW_016107396.1:3121211-3145050 GCF_001604975.1 Cebus imitator
TCCTTCCTTCCTTCCTTTTCTTTTCTTTCATTTTTTCTCAGCCTTGCCCCCATCCTCTCTCCTCCTCTCTATATTTAAAATGAATCTGATAGACATGTTTATTTCTAGTGTATTTTTTTTTCCTTACATATGTGGAGGATATCACTCTGTCAGTGAACGTAGATCATCACTTTTAAACGCAGGAGGACTTTTTACTCTATGAATGTCCTAGCATTTATTTAAGCAAGCCCATGTAGTTAGGAATTGAAAGTGCTTAAAGTACTCATTTTTAAAGTCCTAGATTTTGTTGGAGTAAAAGCAAGGACTTCTTTACGGTAGGCTATTTTCCTCCCACAGTGTTTCAAGATCAGTTAAATGACACAAGAGTTGGTAAAATATATAATCTATTTTCTATTCCAATTTTCAAACCATGGAGTTTTAGATAGTTCAGATAAAACTACTGTGCAGACTTTTCAATATCTATCCACATCAAATTTCTGCCTCATATTTTAGTTGCAAAATAATTTCTGGTTACTGAAAAGTGCCTTTACAGAATCATAATTTCCACGTGCAGAGGCTATTCATTTTCTGGACAGTTTCCGTCTTCATGTATATATCTTTTGAATGTGAATGAGAGTTAGGCTTTGAAGATTAAAACTTGCAGTAAAACTTTCTTAAGAGGCCAGTATGGGTCCTTAGAGTTTTCATTCTTAATATATTTTCCTTTTATTATTCCCAGACTTCTCAGAGTGGGTGTCTATGGCCTATTCCAAACTGGGGTCTGTAGGTATGAGCAATGAAGACCCTGAAAGTTCTGTTCCAGTCTTTAAACCTCATCATTCAAGTGCTGGACTCACTTTTTCCTTCACTCACATTTTCCCTTCATTTCCCTGAATTCTATTGGAGTGGTTTAAGATAATTTTAATTAGAAGCAGCAGCCAAAATGAATACTTGTATTACAGTAGAATAATTAAAAATGTATGAGAATGATATATTTAACATTTTCATTCTAAAAACAAGTTCATCACTATTGAGTTTCTATAAAATTCTCACTAATATTTGCTGTTGACTATTGACTCTTGGTTATAGATATTTTAAGTGTAGAGCTATGACCTGGGTCTTTCTCACATATGGGTCAGTGTCAACAGAAGAAATAGTGCAAAATAGTTAAATGAAAATAGGGGAATGCTAGGATGTTTAGCATCAAATAAGAGATACTGAGGATATCAGCTAACAAAGGACTTTGCAGCATGTCATACACAAGTCTTTGCAGAATTGGATGCCGCAGGTCCCAGTCTATGTTATTTCACAGACAAGGGAGCTAGACTTCGAGGTTGTGGACAATATGCTGTGCGCTAATGGTTACAGTGTAAATTACCACTTGCTATTTGTGTAAACTCGAATGGTTCCAGGAAAAAATGTAAGGTTGCTAATAGAGGTATATGCAACACAATAAAGGTAAAATAAATCTAAAATGGATGCCAAAAATGAGGAAAAGAGAAAAGTAGGGTTGGAAATAAAGAGAGAAACAGAAAAGAGATTAATATTAATGATATGTGCTATGAAGAGTATACATTTCAAAAATTGGATCACAATTCTGAGACTTCATAATACCATTTCTATCATCATAATTTAGAAAATATGTTAATCTTGCTTTATCGTTTAAGAGTAGGATGAGTAGAAATCTAAAATATATTAACAAAAGACTGATCCTTGTAGAAGCAGCCACACTAAGTAAGTGAAATCTGACATAAATGTATTTAGAGAATCATCAAAAACAGACCAACCTCCAGGGTACATCCTTTGGTAACACCAACATAATCGGGACTACTGAGTATATTGTATGGAGTTCTTGAAATTTCAATATCTTTGAGGCAGCCGGAATATTTCTTCAAATTTACTTCTGGCCTATTGAATAGTCAAATGGAAAGCAAAAGCAATATCATCAGGGTGATGGTAGTGTAGTCTCTGACTACTGGAAGGAAGCCTTATGGAGCAGACACATGCAGACACATGTCTATCAAACTGTGCACACCTATACCCAGCAAACTCTGTTTCCGTTATCTACTGGTTGGTCTAATTGGATGTAAATACTATCCTGTAGAAGGAGTCTTTTTGTAGTTCTTCTTCTCCCCTTTGACAATAATCTCACCCACAGCATTTAAACATGAGGTACAGGAATTAACTGACTTCTTATTAATGCTTTATATGTGTAATGAATTAAGTTTTCTTTTTTTTTTCACCAAAGAGAACATAACTGCATAGGCAGCATAAATAAACCATGTGCCAAAAAGTTTGTATTGCTCAAAAGTTAGAAAAAAAAATCTGAAAATGTTTATTTTGAAAAAGATTTTTTAAATTGAGGCTTTTTTCTTGGGAGATAGCTGAAAAATAATATTACATATTTTTTAAGGCTTTTAAGTAAAATAAAGTCTAAGCAACACTCTTTTGGATTAAATAGTCTGAAAACAGATGTTTAAAAATTAAGTTTAGTGATCGGGTATAGTGGTTCATGCCTGTAATCCCTGCATTTTGGGAGGCTGAAGAGGGAAGATCACTTGAAGCCAGGAGTTCAAGACCAGCCCAAGCAACACAGTGAGACCTTGTCTTTGCCCTCCACCCCAAAAATAAATTAGCTGGGCATGTTGGTATGTGCCTAGACTCCCAGCTACTTGGAGATGCTGAGGAGGGAGGATCTTTTGTGCCCAGGAGGCTGAGGCTGCAGTGAGTTATGACCATGCCACTGCACCCCAGTCTGGGTAACACAGTGAGATCCCTGTCGCAAAATTTTAAAAAAAGTTTTTTTTTTTTTTTTTTTTTTTTTTTTTTTTTTTTTTTTTTTTTTTTTTTTTTTTTTTTTTTTTTTTTTTTTACAGATTAGTTTATTTTATGAATTGACATCGAAGTCTGTAATCCGTATTAGAACAATAACAAAATAAAGCAACCAAATGCAAAAACCCATACATTTCATTTTTTCAATCAAATTGAAAAACGACTTTTACACTCAAACTACACATTAATGTTTACTTTTGCACACTACTTCATAAAATGTGGCAAATGTGCCAGCAGATTAGAAAATGAAGTCCTTGCCCTTGAGTCCAGATGTTGTAAGTGATCTGATTTCTCCAGGACTCTGTGTTGTTGTATGTGAAATGGGCATGATAATAATAATCACAGTATCTACATGATCAAGTTGTGCAGGTTTACTAAATTAAGGAACAGCCTTGCACACAGTAATTGCTCAATGAACAAAGGCTAGCAGAATGTCAATGACGTTGATACTTCTTTAATTATAACAGCGCTGTTCCACAGAACTTTCTGTGATGACGGATATTGTCTGTTCTGCACTGTCCAAATCAGTAGTTACTAGTCACATGTGGCTATTGGGACATGAAATATAGCTTGTTCCAACAAGAAACTGAATATTTATTGCTACTTAATTGTATTTAATTTATAGGTAAATAGCTACTGTGACTTGTGGGTACTATACTGAACAGTGAAAGTATATAGGAGTAAAAAGATAATTCTTTATGTGGCATTAATCAGCATTGGCACCAATATATTGTACTTGATAGGGTGATGATTAATTCTCTCCTCATTGTCCCATGATGCCAAGTTCCCTTTTTTATCTTAATGAAAAACACATGGCATGAGGAAAAACAGGTGGAGAAACAAATTAGACCTTGGCAGTGTATATCAGGTGACTTATTTCATATCAGGTATCTGTCTGTTTCCAGCCCCTACTCCTTTCTGGGATTTCTTTATTTTCATTGATAATTTTTTCTTGTTCCCAAGGTTTTGTTTTTGTTCAGTCAGTATTTTATTATGAAGAACTTGCCCAACTTGAGGGTGAGAATCTCATTTATATTTTTCTTGTATAATGCAAAGGAAATGGTGAACTTCCTTAACAGTGAGTGTTCACTTGCTTCTATATTTTCCTTTATGGAAAGACTGACTAATCACAGTTTTTTTCAGAGGTGTTGTTAATAAAGTAAATCATACCTACAAGTTATGTAGTTCATTGCTTTGTGGAAACACAAAGAACCATTCCACAATATGATTTAGTAACCTCAATATTAGGACAATCACAGGGGATAAATAGACACATAAGGTGACTGGACTCAGTGGTAACCACCGGTCTGTTTCTTGAGGGTCACCACTCAAAGACAAAATGACAAAGCTACAGAGTGCTCTCCAATATATATTTCCATGAAAGCCAGCCTTTGCTTTTTAGCCATCTCAGCAAACATAGCACAACTGGTGGTCTGAAAACTGTATCATGATAAAACACATGGTTTATTTTTTCCCTACTTTCATTTTTGTATATTCTATTTCTCCTATTGAAAAGCTAGCCTTAGTTTTAAAAATTTCTTGGATCAGTTTGGCTTTATTATCTTCTTTCCAGAAATTTGGCACAGCTGGGCTCTGACATGCCAAAACACCAGGCTTTAGCTCTAGCCAGAGCATGCCAGCCCTGCACGTCTCTGGGGTTTGGTTAGCCATTTATGGAGGCTTGCTGCTCACAGCTTTTATGCTAATGCAAGTAAGAATTAAAATGCTCCCGAGAAGCTAGGAGAACTATCTCATACTTCTTTACTATTCATGCAAATACTTATTTTAAATATAGTATTTCCAGAGATTCCTTCATCTGGCACCATAGCTAGTTTTAAATAAACGTATCAATAGATAAACAGCTTTGACAAGAGGTGCAAAGGCTGTGTAAATGTTTGCATATCTGCAGGCCTGCAAAAAGCAAGAAGGCAGTGGTAAGCATGTGAGAGCACAGTTTGATTCTTCAGCAGACAGCATGGTACTAGGGAGGCCAGAGCCCAGGTTTCAACCCAAGAGACCACTTTACTGTGTTCCCCAGAACTAGACTGTGTACCAGAAATCGACCAGCTGCCTTTTGAGTGTGTGCTGCTGGTCACCAGGGGCACTGTGCGCAGATGGTGGAACAAGTGAGCAGAGCAAATCTATCATCATTGCTGGTGAGACAACTCAACTTGCAGCCCAATTGGTGGCGGGTAAGCAGCAGAACGTTGGCCAGCAAGGGGCAGCGTGAGAACTCTCACAGAATGCATGGCTTGCTCGTGAAACATACTATGAACAAAGCTGCACTGGTGTTGCTCTGCTTCTGCACGACTGCTTTATCTAAGAAGCCACATTTACCCAACCCATGCACTGGAAGAAGGCATGCATAAATTTAAATTTTACCTTGCTTTCATACTAGGTAACGGGAAAGATAAAAAAAAACAACAATTTACTTTTAATTACATTTTCATTTAATAAAACAATAAACTTTAATCATAAATCTTTTAAAAATCATTTCATAGGGATCTACAAAGGAAAGAAATGCAGAAGCCCCAACAGAACTAAAAATAGTCACATACCCTTGACTGCAGTGAAATTAGAACTGAAATATGACCACAACTCACACTATTATCTTGGAAAATTTTTATTTTGAAATATGAATTTAAAGTACTTGTTCTTATCAATCTAAGAAATGGGGAAAATGTACTATGTCACTATTCTGTAGTATTCATGAATGGCTTATAAACATTGCCTCTCAAAGAGCTTGAGCTTAACAATGCATATAAAAATAATTTATGTTTGCCATGTCTTTTGCACTTTGTCATATTGAGGACCTGTCTGCAGGCAAAATAACAGGTAACTATGAATGTTTGGTTTCTTTATCAATCACAAATATACCTCTAAAGGTTGTTTTGAAATAATATGCCACACTATAGAAATATACTGTAATTATGTAATGCTGTACCATGAAAGTAAAAACATTTTAGTGATAAAGATTCATTTAACACATACAGATTTTACAGATTTTAACAGATTTTACAGACTTTAACAGATACACCTTTATAGATAATTCCAAAAATCACTTTATGATAATTAAAATCTTCACTAGAATAAACGAAGCTAGATTTAAATAACCTTAGTTTGGCTGTATTTAATTCACTCAATACTATATAGTTAATAATCTTGTAAAGTAAATCTTGGATTTGAACAACCACTGGATTCCTAGTATTTAGTATGGAGCCTGTCACACAGTAGATACTCAAGAAACATTTGCTTAATGACTAGTCATCTGGTAAATGAATTTCTAGGTAATAGCTGTGGTACTATTCAAATGTAATGTTTTTCTGACTTGGCACTTTAAATCTATTTCTTTTCTAATAGAAACACATTACAATGAATGAAGATCAATTTATTTACACTATGAAGCTCATGAGATAATTAGACAGTTGCTTCATCTATGAGTTTAGATTTGGGGAGAAGAAATTTTAGCCTGCACACTAGCTGTCATAGAATGAGACTGAATTTTCACTGCTCATTTGGGAAATATGAAAATAACTGATCAACATACTTTTCAGATACTCTGGGGTTTTTCAAAACATAATCTGTCTTTTTGGAGTAGAAACACCTAGACAGAACTTTTACATCCTTTAAAAACTACCAAACTAATTAAGCGAAACAAGAAATTAAAAACATGGTAGTTTGTAATAAACTCTTATAGTTTAACCAAATCAATTAATCCCATTATAATTAGAGTCTAGTTAACATTTATTGAGCACTAAGTACCATCCATATAGACTATCTTCTGTTTTATAACGAGCAGTAAATTAACTAAGTGGCATGTGAGAATTTTCTGACATTTTTTTGTTACTTTATTTTTTGAACTAACTAAATTAGGAAGCAAATGTGTCTCCCTGTACTGCTAGCTAAAATGCATATGTGAAATTAAGAAAAAAATGTTGGCATGGGCATGAGAACAACCAATATAGTTCTTGTGTTAGGCATATGGGAAAGCTCCAATATGCCATTATGATGCTAATGCTAGGCAATAAGATAGGTTATAGTATCCTGGAACACTGACTAATTTTCAGAATACTAAGCAATGTCAGAGTGCCATTATCTCTAGTGAATGTACAAGGAGAACAGCAATTACAGGATCCACATTCAACTCTGGACTCTACCTTTAATTACTTTCATAATTCTTTTCAGCAGGTGCATATAAAGGAAACAGCAACTCCAATCCATCTCTTCAATACAGATGTCGAATTACTCCTTTAGTTTCTAAATCCTGGTGTTGTTCTAACATGCAACATGATTTTTTTTTTTTGAGCAGGCCTTTCTGTAACCAGGGGTTATATGACATTCCTATTGTAATTAAACTTCAGAACTCTAGTGAACACAGCGGTCATTTAATTAAAACTTAATCCTTAGCTTTACATGTAAACTAAATTACCTCAAGTTTCTCAGCGTTGGCAGGCCACCAAAATATATTTTGTCATCTGCTTTCAAGTCAAGACCAAAGTTGTTTCCAGAAGATGAAGTTGCTATGTTCTCCTCCTGATTGGTATCTATATCTACAATTGATATATTGGCTATAAAGGAGATAGAAAGTTTAACATTTTATTTGAGTGATATCAACCACATCTATATCATCACTAATATTTCAAGACAAATTTGATTTAATTCTAGAATTCACATTGACTTTCTCAAGCATTTGTACTATATTTAGCAATTTAATAATTACAGAAACAAAAACATCAATAAAATACATGATTAAACTATCCCCCAAAGAGCGTGAAAATAATAGATTGAACACCAATGAAGTCAAACCAATGAAGATAAAAGAGATGAATTTAAATGGACATCAAAGATCCATTTGATGTAGTTTTCTATAATCTAGATAAGTAGCTGGAAAATAAAGGAAGATTAAAACATGCTAAATAACAGATATCTAATTAGGAATCAGATAATTAATCAGAAACATGCTGGCTCTTTCTGTATGTTTCACTATCCACAGGAGCTACTGGGATTTAGACTCATCCGCAAAATGTTACTGTTGTAAAATATGGTTGTACATGGAAGTGGAAGGGGATGATGTACAGGGAAGTGGTGGGATCCAGGTCCACTGTAAATTACATTTTAGATTGGGATGCTAAGCGTTGTGACAGAGGTACAGTCCTCATGCCTTATGGCTTTTCTCTTGGGTCTCTCAAAGTATTTTTAATGCGACGGAGATAAGAATTCAGAAATAGAAAGAAAAAAGGAAAGAAGAGGCACATCTCTGTTCAAACTGCATTGTTTAGAATGCAGGGGATCTCGTTGATCCCTCTCACTATCACCCCCTTCTTAGGGGTCAAGCTAGGCTTTTTCTGAATTACATACTTTTCTATATTTCTTTAGACTCAGCCTTTACTTCATATGCATCTTTGATGCATATTGACATCAGTTTCTTGAGGTGATAGATTTGGCCTCTAAATCTTTGCCTGATGTAGGATCTGAATTTGCAAACATTGGAAAATGGGCATTTGAATCAATGGGTTATAAGGGAATTTGCAAGTGTTTAATTTTTAGGATGCTAGTTCTTAGATGTTTCTGGCTTAAATAAATATGATAAATACTGGGTTATACAAAGGTAAACATATATCTTCTTAATTTTGTGGCTGCCCAGATCTTTCAGCATCCTAATATGCAATGCAATGCTCCAAAAGAAGGACATAGAACAAAAATATCTCCCAAATTTATTTGACCATGAAATGTTATTATTTTCATTCAACCCATCATCTTTCAGAATCAGCGTTCTTTGGAAAACACAGAGAAACATCAAATTCCAAAATTCCCTTGAAGTTTATAGCCCTATTATTTCAAAAAAATATATCTTCAATAAAGTCAAATACAATGCCTTATTTAAAAAGGACCAAAATCAAATACACAAATGAATAAACACCTCAAACCAGACTTTTGTGAAAACAAACAAGAAAAATACCTAAAAGAATAATTGTCCTATTAAATATAGTTAGCAAGTTAAGATTTTAAAATGGGATTACTTTCACACACATATTTTATTATTTTTATATACATAATTAGTTTCATATACATATATCTCCTTGACTGGTCTGGTGGCTAAAAGAAAATAGATTTATACAACTGTTTTCAAGACTTTTTCATACATATTTCTTTTTATCTAGATCAGCAAAGACATTTTCATATGGGGCTGTTGACTGGAAGATGAAAATAGTCTCTTTCTGCAGACCTGGTCCGTATTTTAATGGTGTCTGAAAATGAGATTCTGTCTCTCTATCACAGGCAAGCCAGTGACTGAAGGTAGTTTTCCTCCTTATCCATGAATGAATATATGCATTTTTAGAAATCATTCTAAGAAAAAATGATTAAAGAGCAGAAACACAATTGGATTGAAATTCACTGGCCCACGAGGTAACTTTGGCAGAGAGACAGGATGGCATATTTCTACTGACTTAAAGGAATGGCTTTACTGTGTCCTTCATGAGTGACAGCGATGAAATGGGCTCTACCAGGAAATGCTAATGCTTGCTTTTATTTCTTGCCCTATTTCTTTTCTTTACAGAATAGAAAAGTAGGCTATTAACACAAAATTTTATAGTTGATGAGTTCAGACGTGATTTATAAGTAGAGAGGGAAATAAAGGTTTTATTAAATAATAGACACAGAGTAGGGGCTTAACAAATAATTTATAATCAATCCTGAGTTGATATAAGCTAATGGTTTTTTTACTTTGGTTATTCTTTTTTCCTCTTTCTTGATCCACTGGAAATCTAACTGAGTGTTCTCAACTTTGATTCCATATCAATGCATTCGGGGGAAAGGGCACACTTCTATCAGTCACTGTGGTTGTGTAAATAACTCAAGGAAGACGGGGAACACCATCCTGAAGGACTGTACTTGAACTTCAAGGGACAGTGCTTTTACCAACTAGCTGAGAATAATTCATGTAAAACAAGTAACCTGGTCAGTGAAAAGGAGCAATGATCCACATTGCTGGAGCCTTATTTCAATTCCTTTCCCACTATTCTGTGACTCTGGTCTTGCTAAAAGTCCATAGGGACTTCCCTATATCCAAACTCAGTGGAGTCCTTTGAATATTTATCTTCATCCATGTTTATGCAGTATTTAATGCTGTTATCGTTTCCTTCCTTACAGGAAATTTCTTCTGGCTTGCAAAACGTCAAGCTCTTTGGCTTATTTGAGCTTTCATCCTCAATCTCCTACCCTGAGATCTGTTTTTGAACACTTTTAAAATGTTGATGTTTTCTAATGTCCCTTCCTTTGGCCACATCTCAGGCTTTAGCCATCTGGGCAAACTCAAGTTTATATGTATTTTCTATGTAATTCTATACAAATGTACTCTTTTTTGTCTACCTATTTGGATATTCATCAAATTTGTACATATATTAATATTTTCTTTACTGCTGAGTAGTATTCCATTGCATGGGTATACCACAATTTATGTGTATCTATTTACCTGCTGATGGATATTTGAGTTGTTTTTAGTTTTTGAGTAACACAGATAAAAGTAATGTGAGCATTCTAGTACAAGTCTTTGTATAAAAATATGCTTTCATGTGTCTTGGGTGAATAGGAGTGAAATGACTGGTTTGTATGGAAGGTATATATTTAGTCTTTTAAGAAATGGCCAATCTTTTCCAGCGTTATGCCACTTTATGTCCTCAGCAGCAGGGTATGAGCTCCAGTGGCTCCACCTTCTGGCAGCACTGGATGTGGTGAGTCTTTTTAATTTTAGACATTCTAATCACTGTGCAGTGGTATCACATGTTGGATTTATTTTGCATTTCTTTGATGTCAACTCCCACTGCAACTCTTACTTCAAGCATCATTTACCTCCTGCCTAGACTATTATTGAAGCTAATTGTTCACTTTGTCTTCAGTTTGGTCTTCTGAAAATACATCTTCCACACTGACACTAATATACTTAAATTGAAATTACCCTGTCACATCTCTACTTAAAATCAAGTTTATTAAGATGAACTGCAAACTCTTCAACATAGTTTAAACAGCTTCCTGTGATCTGGCCCTCTTGCCAACATGCTCAGCGCTGTCTATTATCACTCCTTTGAAATGTAAACTCCAGTAATTCAAACTATTTACAACATCAGCCCAAATAATCCATATTTTTATACATTTTATCTTTTCATATGATGCTTTTTGGCCTGGATCGTTCTGCAACTGCTTCCACCCCTCCTACCTATCCCCCCACCCCCAACCAAAAAAAGGCCTTAGGGCTCAGTTAGTGCCTTAGTTCTCTCCCTCCATAGTGTCTCCCTTGGTGTTTACTGTATCCTACAGAATTTGCTTACTTGTGCAGCAGGTAAGTTATTCAAGGGTAGGAACTGTATGCATCTTCAATGATCCAGCACAGCAGCTGATGCATAGTTCGTATTTAATAAATGTGTCCTAGAAGAGCTAATCTTATCAAAGCAGGTAGTAAGGTTATTTTGCCAAGCCTTTCTTCTCTTCCTTTTAAATTTAGATTTCACTGCTTTAAGTGTGATCTCTGGATATTGCTACTGCAGGTCAAGGACCAGATGCTTGTAATCTATTGAGATTGAATTTTTCAACTTTATATAAGAAGTCTCCATTTTTCTTTTGTGAATTATTTGTTTATAACACTTGCTTTTTCCAATGTGGTTTCCCAAATGGTTTTCTTTTTATAAGGAAAAATTAAGTATCAGAGAAAATATATTGGATATGTGCGAATACAAGTGAAAAAACAGCTATAGTTTTATTACATGTATTTTTGAGAAGTTTCTTCTCTGGTGATGCATCTCTCTCACACACCAGACATGACAGGGAATGGGAAACAACAATGGGCAGGAGAAGGCAGAAGTTCCCCATCTAATTTGAGAATCAAAATTCTGAACAACTGAACCTCATAAAGCTGAATTTCTTTTTAATGGCGACACCACAGAGATATATTAGAGAAGAAAGGAGAATGATTCATGCCATTAATACCCAAAAGAAAAATGAGAATGACTGCTTGGTGCATTGGACAGGAATATTCAGAAAGGCGAAAAGCAATGTGAGTCTAGAGTCAATTTGAAGGCCAAGGAGAAGACTTACAAATGAAAGGATATCAGCCAACTGTGTCAAAGGGATTGAACTAGAAACCAGAAATGGGACAGAAGATATTTCTGATTTCTGGAATACAGAGTAGTAACAGTGATGGTAGCAGTTAGTAGCTCTAGTAAAATCTGGAAAAATTAGACTTATTGGGGGAAGAACTTTCTGAATTGATGAAGTGTTGGAGTTACAATAAACCTGAAACATATTTTTAACTACTTTCAAACTTACATGATTCTGTAACTTGACCGTTGACTAACGATTCAGAGCACAGATCTTTTGGTTATTTGTTTTAATGGACAGAATAAAAGTTGAGATAGCAGACTGATTATGGAAATTAGCATTTCCAAGGTGACCATTTATAAAAGTTGTTCTCCTAAGTTGTTGAATCATTTTATCCCTGTTGGTTACACTGTACATTTACCAAGCATATCATTATCTTTAGAGTTTATAGCATTAGCCAATTCAGCCTAGAGTTCTCAATGTCTTTATTTTTATTTTTATTATTTTAAAATTTTAGATTTGGAGGTGCATATGCAGGTTTGTTACATGGATATATTGCATAAGAGTGAAGTATGGGCTTTTAGTGAACCCATCACCACACAGTGAACACTACCCAATAGGCAATTTTTAAACCTTCACCCCTCCTCCTCCCTCCCCACTTTTGGAGTCTGCAGTGTCTATTGTTTCCATCTTCATGTCTATGTGTATCCATTGTTCAGCTTCTTGACTTGTAAGTGAGAACATGTGGTATTTGATTTTCTCTTTCTGGGTTATTTCACTTAGAATAATTACTTCCAACTCCACTCATGTTGCTGCAAAAAACATGATTTCCTTCTTTTTTATAGCTTCAGAGTATGGCATGGTGTATATATACCACATTTTCTTTTCTCAGTTATCTGTTGATGGATATTTAGGTTGTCATTTTTTCTTTTATAATGCATATCCATCTTTTCCTTCTTTCTCCAAATCTGTTATTCTATTACTATAGAAGAGAACTTAGTGGGGAGACGCTAGACTCATCAGACTCAGTAGCATCCTAAATTGTTACAAATCTCAAAACTGCTGCTAAAACTTTACCAAAGCACAAATCTTAGGATACCACATCCTTTCTTAAAACTCTTAGAGTTCTCTGTATCCCTATAGTTTTCAGGATAAAGTTGAAAGTCACTCGCTTAGCTCATATGCCCCCTTATACACTGGTTCTGTTATCTCTTGGCCCCTACTGATAATTTTCTGCCAACATTCATCCATGTAGGCTATGGATTCACTTGTAGTTACTAAAGCATCTCCCAAAGTGTGTTCAGCAGAATGCTAGTATTACAGGAATGGAAGGATTTCTCTGATTAAAGAAATCTGGGAAATTCTGGGTTAAACAGTTAAACATTCTTCTTACTGAACAACTATACAGAGCTTCTAATACGCAAATGTGCATTGTGCTTCTCTTACACAGGAAAAATGTATGCAGCAGCACCCCAGTATAAAAAATTGCAAAGCCAGTTTGTATCCCACATGAGGAGTTTCTCTAGAGTTTCATGTTGGAAATGCAGTTGAAAAAGGATGTTATGCTCTCTGATGACTCCAGGCTTTCACACAATGTTCACTACTCCAAAATGTCCATAGTGCTTTTCATCCAGGTAACTTCTCATCCAACTTATACTCAGGGGCAATCCAGTGGAAACTGACCTCTCTGTTTGACTTAAGTGTCCCTCTTCTGAGATTGCTAGCCAGGTACACACATCCAGCAATTAGCTCTCTATCCTCTAACCATTGGTACTTGTCTGTCTCCCATTTTGATACAAGTTCCTTGAAGGCAAGAACTTAGAACTTCATTTAGTTCTTACATGGTACTTAGAAGTGCTTAGCAGATATTTGTTAAATGCAGAAATGAAAGACAGTACAAAGTTAAATTTAAATTTTAATGAAATGTCACATTGGCATTGGCAACATTAATTAGGCCTATTTATATTAGCAGAAGTAACAAAGTTTCATTTGCAGATATTGGTAATGCCATAGTACACAGAATTAGTGGAATTATATACTTAAATAGAAACAGCACTACACTCGGAACGAATAGGCTTGGATTTCTGACTTGGAAATCTTTTATAAATATGTCTGTGACCACATAAAAGTTTGAGTGTATATTTCACTTTCTCTAACATTGCAACAAAATACCTGCTAAGTGATCAGATAAAACAATGTTTGTGAAAGCATTTTAAAATGTCCCAGAACCATAAACATGCCTTGTTACTACTGACCAATTATTTACTTGCATGCATACAAATGTTTGGCAATTTAAATGAGCAAAAAACTGATAACTATGTCCTACCACCCCTACAGATTTTACTGTGGGCAGCTTTAAAGGAAACATCTTGGCAAAATAGGAAGAAAAGCACCCAACATTTTTCAAACATATTACAGGATATAATTTTGCAAGTTGTAAGACAGTTTTATGCTTTCAAATTAAGCTCTCAGTTTCAAAAGAAAATGACAGAGAACCATTTGGCTCTTCAATCAGTCATGTCGAACCCAAATCACCTATAATCTAGGCCAAAAAAAATGACTGTATCAACTTTTCACTGAACTTGTGAGTAGCTAAAATTATAGACAGAATCTTCCACTTGATCAGGTTCATGTGCACTTTGGATTGCATGATTAAGGCCCATATTGCATTATTACTGTAAAAACTTACCTTGTTTTTGAATTCTTGACAGGGTGAATGATTTCCATTTCCCATCATTATGGTTTTGATTGCTGACAACAGAAGCCATTCCCGAACCCAGATCATAACTGACTTTTATGTGCCCATCAGTGAGCTCCACACTCATGAAATCTCTCTGTTAATAGGGTAAACATACACCAGTGATTAGATACACAGAGAAATATATGAGTGTTCGCTTTTTTTGCGGGGTTTATATTAGGATCTTGTGGCTAAATTCTGAATATGTCGCCCTGTTACAGAATCCATTTTGAAAATAGAATTGGTGTTACTATTTTCTGAATTTTTGTGGCTGTGATATTATGATCCAAATGGTCACAAACAAATTTCTAAGACATACTCTTTTATTACAGTAGTAAAATGTGAGTTCCTTTGAAAACATATTAAGTGAACCAAAAGGTATGTTCCCTGAAAGAATTCACTAAGAAATACTGACCAGAAAAAAATGAGGCCAAAGAATATTTAGAATCACCTTTTCAACTTATGCCTCTGAAAGAAGATAAAGGAAGCATTTTGATGCTGCATGGCTCCATGCTGGGAAAAATTATTACTGTGTGCATTGCTTAAAGGATTATGTGGAGAGTTATACTGAAAATAAATAGTAATTAAATTGAAACTGCGATTAAAGTTATTAATGAAAATATATAAGCACTATCTGTATCACCTATTCTTGGTTGTCACATGGCCACCCCAGACTTTTAAAAAAATAATGGATAATTTTACCGATAATGGATAAAAGAAGCAAACACATTTTCAATCACAGAAGATCTGCTATGCATATGATCTTTACCAGGTCTCGTGTGGCAAGATACATCAGAAGGGCACTCGACGAAAATGTCCTGAACTTGAACATGACAGTGGAGATGTTGGGGTACCAGCGAATGGGACGGCTGACCAATGCATAGCCTTCTCCATCGAATTGAATAGTCCCCTCACTATCTTCCACCTGAGGACTGAGAAGAGAGGCATTTCACATGAATCAGGTCATGTCTATTTGGTCTGTCGTTATTCAATGCATCATTGAATAGTGATGAGATTGCAGGCTGTTGTAAGGCAGGAAGTATCTTAAATACATCTTCATTCCTTCCACATATCTCCACCTCTACTGCCACCATGCTAGGCTAAGTAAAAACCATCTTTCACCTTTCATTAGGAGTGCAATAACTAGGTCATTACTGTTTTTAGTGCTTTATGTTTTGCAGAGTACTTGGTAGTAGATAGTTATATTGATGCTTAAGGGTGTCTTAGAGGTATCTGGGCAAAGTGGTGGGGTTTCTGGATGGGCTGAGAAGACATTATTAAATTTCTTATATATAGGATCCTACTCTGAATACTTGCCTTCTAACAAGTTTTTCTGGAACAAATTAGATTCAGACAATGAAGGAGGCCTGTATTTTTTTTGTATGGTTTTTTATCTGTCTCCTTCACTAGAATGTAAATTTCATGAGACTATTTAAGAGACTATGGGCCAGGTCCTATGTCAGGCACAAACTCAGCATCTAGCACATATAGTACAGTACTTGGATCCTAGAATCCAGTTGATGTTTGTGGGATGAAAAAGATTTTAGTATAGCAAATTGCCTCACAGAGAATATATGTTTAATCAATATTGGATGAATAATAAGATAAGTCTTGTGAATACAACATTTAAAATGCTTTTTCCAAACACGAGGCTATTTTTACCTATCTCTCTATCTACCTGTCTGTCTGACGCTGTAGCAATTGTGGAGTTATCTGGGGGAAAGAGTTATGGGTTGGGAGTGGCTAAATACAGAGCTGTAGATCAGTCAACATCACTTAGTTCATTAGCTGTCACCTGGAGAAACAAAGTAGGTCTGGCTTTGAATTGGAGACTATGGGATGAGAAAAAATATGAGTCCTTCCAGGTATATTCTATAATGTTTTGACATAGAATAGAATAGAGTTATCCTATTCATTCTGAATATACTTACCAAAAGACCTCTACTCTTTTATAATTAATAAATGCTAAGCTTCTTAACTTGCCTTTTGTTTCTCTTTTGAACCTTGATGTCCGGTAAAGTTAGTACAAATTAATTATGCTATTTTGGAGCAACTATGTTCTTCTACATGTAACTCTAGTCAATGAGACCCAGGTGAATGTTGGGTCTTAATCTATTTAAAATATCATCATTTCAATGTTTAGCTAACTACATTTTACTTATAGCAACTTTTTTCCCTTGCTTTAATCTTAATGTGAATTTAGAAGTGTGAGAAAAGTAAGATACACTTTTAAAAATATCTTTGTCAGATTACTCTTTCTAAAGCATAACAACAATTTTATCTCTTCTACTGACTATTGAATAAATGCAGATTTCTGAAACTGACATTCTAAGGTCTTTACAACATTTTCTTAGTCTACCTCTTTTAGCCTCATCTTTTACGTCTTCTCCATAAAATCACTCTTGCTCTTTAGTAGGAATGATTGCTCTTTACGTTCAAATGTGATAAGTGTTTTCCTGAAAACAACAAATAAACAAACACCAAGAGTTCTATAAAAATTATTCTTACAAGTAACAGGGCTTCTGAGAAAATAGGATTGGGCCAACCACTAAAATCTTATACAACTGGCGTGGCGTGGTGGCTCATGCCTGTAATCCCAGCACTTTGCAGGGTCGAGGTGGGTGGATCACAAGGTCAGAAATTTGAGAGGAGCCTGGATAATATGGTGAAACCCTGTCTCCGTTAAAAATACAAAAAAACTAGCTTTTCCTCCCCTCCTGGTGATGTCTCTTCATGGCTGGGACTAGACTGCATTCATTCTAGTATCAGGAGGTTGTAAGTATCAATCTCTGCAACCTACAAAACACCCTATGAATATACAGGAGTACTATTATAATCATAAATTAGCATAATACTTTATATGTTGAAAGCACAAAATCTTTGCAGAATTGATAATTAGTGATGTTAAAGTCTCACATGACATGCACTGCTAAATGGATATTTAAATGCCTTAGATGTTTTGTTGATAATAAGCTTTTGAAAATCCTACTTAGAAATTTACCAAAGAAATGCTTAGGGAAAAGTTGGTGTTTGTTTGTGAGTAGTAGAATATTAATGTGGGAGTCAATGTCTTTCATGTATTGAAAGAACTTTACAGACAATCTTCCATGTTAGATGCTGTTGAAGATTATTGACAAAACTATTTTAAACAGTGAGGAGTGGGTCAGGCTTGCAAACTATCCTCAATTTCAAGTTGACAAGTCCATGATGTCAAAAAGAAACAAAGAGTTAGAAGTGAAAACTTCTAGAGAGATAACATTTTGGGGCTACTTTCTTCTATAAAACTCTAGAAATGTAGAGAAGGAAATGTGAAGTATACTCTTTAGTAGGGAATTTGGGTCCTAGAAGAAACGTATGCATGTCCTTTAAATTGAAAATAACACAAACTCCTTAGCACTTAATGTTTTTTGAGTTGCTGTTATGACATGTTAAATTTGCAGGTATTTAAAGTATGTTTTTTAGTTTTAACGTAATATAATAAAATTGCTTTAGGCTTGGGTGATGGGAGGGCTCTAAGATTTTCATGCTGATAAATCCTGTACTTCTAGCTAAATGTTTTATATTCTCTGTTCATTTTTATATAAAAATGTTTATTCTTTACATATGCTTAATATGATAGGATGTTAAATATTTTCAAATTCCTATTTGTTCTACTCTCTATTTTATAATTGAGGACACGTATTAGGCACTTTCCTCCTGGAATATCTAGGCCCCTTGTTCTCTCTTGAAGCAGAATCTTTAAATCCCATAGGTTTCTACTTGAAGCACTTGTAGGATCCCATGTGTCAACTGAAAAAATCCTGTAAGAGATAAAACCTGGGATAGGGTCCTAATTTTTTTATAAACATAAATGGAGTGAATTCATGCTCAGCAAGGCCTGAAACTTAATCAGTTTTGGGAAAATTCTCTTTAAGAAAAAAGAAATTATAACAACACGATACTCACAGACACAAAAAACCCCTTGGACACGAAGGGACATTGGAGTACAAAGAGACTAATCTCTTAACTGATCATAGTCAAAATCTCTTACCTTTGCAAATTTTATAAAAACATATGACTACGAAAATATACTGCTAGTATATCTCTCAGGGCCTTGGAAAATGCCTGCACAAATGCAGGCAGGGACTGGAAGATTCATTAGTTTTGTGGTAATTCCACCGCTGAGCATAATCATTTCAAACCTGCTCCACATCATCCACATGATAACAGAATATTATGCAATAAAATCGAAGCTTTTATTATGCACAGAACAGACCCTGGGGAGAGATCTCATCTCAACTAACCTGACAGTACATCCTTTGCAGTCACCTTCTTTTTCTCGGAAATTCCACAAACCTATAGGTTTGTTGTCAAAGTATGTTTCTCCCATACAGCCAGTGAATGTAATCACACGTACAGCATCAGCCTTCTGCAGAAAGAAATATCGTATTTGTTAGAATTTGGAGTTTCACAAGTAATTTTGGTTTATCCATGGGAGTTATTATCAGTAGAAGCTGAAGTGATCATTATCCATTCTTCCTGATATGCTGCCATTTGTACATATTCGTCTTTCCATCATATTATATATATATCCTTAGCACTACTCCAGGATGAGTCAACAACAGAAGAAAAGCTCAGTTATTTTATCAATGAATGTTGATTACTTTTCACTCTGGTGGTTTTCATCATTGGTAAATAAACACTTCCCAGCTTCTTACTTTAGGTGAGCTGCTAACCTTCTCCACAATTCTATTCTTTTGTCTGTAACACGAAATTGTTGTGAGAATACAATTAGATTATTTATGGCACCAATTTCAGTGCCTGACATACAGAAGGAGTTTAATAAGCACTAGTGCTCCTACATCATTTTTTTGGGGGCAAATTTGGGCCATGCATACTCAATGATTTTTCCCCTGAGATCAGAAGAAAGGTACATGCTGATGACATAGAAGAGATTTTTTAAAAGCACTTGTATAAATCACTCTATGATAGTACTGCTCTAAATTTTTAAATTTCTGTTCACAGCCAAGAAGATTTTAAATTCAAGAGAATGAAGAAAAAGAAAGCAACTTTGTATGAAAAGAGACCATGTTGTCATCATTTGCTGGTATACACAGCACAGGGCCTGGAGTCAAATAAAGAATCAATAAATAATCTGTTCAAATTCAATCCTGGTGTCATTTTCACAGGAAAGGTCTTAGGCTTGATACATACCAAAATCATGAAGACAGGGAATGACTTGCTTCCTCCTAGAGAAGTTGGTTGTACATTTAAACAACTTTTTTGGTATTGACGTAAACGTTTTGGTAAATGACAGATCACATATATAATGGTGCTTCCATAAAATTATAATACTGTATTTTTACTGTACCTTGTTTATGTTTAGATACACACATACTAACCATTGAATTACAATTACCTACAGTATTTAGTGGAGTAACACGCTGTTGCCTTGGAGCAGTAGGCTATACCACATAGCCTAGGTCTTTAGTAGGCTATACTATCTAGATTTGTGCAAGTACTGTATGCTCTATGATGTTTGAACGTTGAGGAAATTGCCGAATTCCATCTTTCTCAAAACATATTCCTGTTATTGAGTGACACAGTGATGTTATATTTTGGTGCCTATAACTTTAAAAACTGTGCCAAAGTGAACCCATATTTACTCGAATTATCTGGGAAAAACAGTGCATTGACTCGTTTGGTTTTTAGAACACACATAAGAAGACACTTACTGAATAGTTAACATTTTGTAGCTATAGTTGTAGGTTATATCCATCAACATGTACATCTTTCCACTGCTGTGACCACGTGTTGCATAGCCACATAGATTGTTGATCACAGCCCCTGACTTGCATATTGGAGTGGTCCTTGCCATGCTCTGTCATCAGTCTGAACCTCTTAATTTTCTAGAGATTGATTTTCCTACTTATGAATTCTACTTGCTTTTTGCTTCTTCTTGAATCCTGAAAAGCTATATTTAAGAGATTTTCCTGCTTATTTGAACGCTCATCAGCAAGTTCGTTTAGCTGTTTTCAGCTTTTGGTTCATATTCTGATGGGGCAGGAGCCTTGTAATTCTTGGCCAAAATGATTTCTTCAGGTTTTCTATAGATTACATTTGTTCATGCTTGCTTTCTTTTTCTGAGACTGACAGAATGCTGCTTTTGCACCAATGACATTTGCATAATAATTATTAAGGTACAATTTAAGATGTGATTACCACATCTTAGCTATTTGCCGTACGTTTTCTACACACCATCTCACTATTCATTGTGGCAGTGAAGCAAAATGTTGAGAATGAAGACCATTGTGCCTATTAACCTGTGTTTAAATCCCAGCTCTGCTAATTACTGTGTGACCACGGTCAAGACATTTAACATATCTCTTCTTCAGATTCCTTAACTATAGAACGAGGAGAATATTAGTATCTACTTTGCTATGCTGTGAATGTTTGTGTCCCTCCCAAAATTAATATGTTAAAATCTTACCCACCAAAGTGATGATAGTATTAGGAGACAGGGCATTTGAGAAGTGAGTTTTAGATGGTGAAGGGTAGGGCCTTCATGAATGGAATTAGCGCCCTTATAAAATAGGTCCAAAGGAGCTTGTTCACTCCTTTTGCTATGTGAGAACACAGCAGAAGGCTCCTTCTATGAAAAACTGGCCCTCACTAAACACCAAATCTGCCAGTACCTTGATCTCAGACTTCTTAGCTTCAATAACTGAGAAATAAATGTTTGTTTATTTATGAACTACTTGGTTCCATGGTATTTTTCTTATAGCAGCCTTAACAAACTAAGACGTATCTTTTAGGGTTGTTGTCAAAATTAAACAAGAGTTCATGTAAATTATTTAGAACATTACTTGGCATATAGGAAGAGTTATAAGAATGTTAAAAAGTGTATTATTGCATCCTACAATATGCAAGCAAGGTAGGTATTTTTATCATTCTTTTCTAGTTGAGAAAACCAAAGTCCAAGGGGTTAAGTGACTTGCCTAAGGTCATATTTTAGCAAGTGGAAGAGGAGAGGACTCAAATCCTGGATTTGATTTCAAAATTCATGGCTTTTGTACTACTGTGTGCTATCCCTATAGTTATCTATCTGTGAAGAAGAGAAAGTCGATAACATGACTATATATTACTATGTACTATATACATTTATATGAAGCTCTAAGAAATGAGGATAAGTTTAGCATGTGGTTTTGGAATCAATTCTCATACTTTAGAGTCACATCTCATACTTAAAGCAAATAAAATAACCTCATTCTGTATGAAGGTTGAGTCCTCATAAATTTGAGGTCATCCTTGCTTTTCACATTTTCTGACTAATCTCATCCCAGGGTGATTCTGACAAGCCCAGGATTATCCAGCATATTTGTTGTGCTCCTGCATCTCACCCACAGTGGTTTCCCAACACCTAATCCATTTAATCAACACAAGCTTCTTTAAAAGGCAGGCATTTTGCAATTTGAAATGAGCAAGGACTGCCATGAAGCAATTATGAATATTAAATGCATCACCCTATAAGAATAAGAGCAATCTGAAAACCAGTTAAATCTGGTTAAAAACCAGATCATGTTTTGAAAGCTTATAGCTCCTGTGATATTTCCCAAACTATTCATGAATCGTTTAATTAGATGTGAGTATGAACTTTATAGCACTTCACATCTATAAATCATAAATTGATTCAGAAGATGAGGTATACTTAAAAAACACTTTGCTCTTGAGGCAACTAAAACAAGAATATACAAAAAACTGATGCCATAGATAAAGACAAAACAACAGCTGTTTACATAAATACACAGAGGCTTAAAAATGTTGTGTTTCCAGGTTGAATATTCAAAGAAGAAAATTCTTACTCAAAATAAATTCATGTTTTCATAAACGCAAGTTAAGTAAAACATGGTCAAGTTTTACAGAGCTTTATCATGCCTTCTCCTGAAGCAATCATGTCAGGAGTTGTCAAAAGATGAAATAGAACAGGAGGAGGATGAACACATTACCTTTAATTGCCCAGTCAGGCCACCAACAAACAGCATTGCATTTGCATCCACATCTAGAATAGTGTACCCTGGAGGAGACGTCGAATGGTATGTGCTGGGCACAATGCTGGCTTTGGGTCCATCCAGGGCTCTCACAGAAATAGTTCCATTTCTCCCAGTTCTTCAAGGGTACATGTTGAAATGAAGGGGAGGAACATACAGAAAATGAAATATGTATCACATTTCTGGTAATTCCGGATTTAAAAGATATAAAATGCAGGGACTTGTTCTTAAGAATTTAGGAGAAAACTGGCTGTTTAGTTTCTAGCATTCCAAATTAATTAGATCTCAAATCAATACTCAGAGTCTGATTTTGGCTGAACACTTGTATCAGTTTCAGCCAGAACCAATGTGCACCATATCCTGATTGTGTGTGTGTGCATTGACATGAAATGACACAGCAGCAGTTAACTGATGGAATTGCTGTTGGTTAAGTGGCTTATATAATAATTTACTATTTACCATCACATATAATTTACATAAGTTTATATTGCTTTATTCAGCATTTTGTCTAACTTAATTTAGCAATGGACCCCAAATGAGCCACCCTTCTATATCATAAGCTTTGTAATTTCTCCTGAAATTCTTTATAATATCTTGCATCGCTGTTTGTTGAAGTAGTCTTCCTGAAATGACATATGTTTTATTGTCTGGCACAGCATCTTAGTGTATATAGTACAATATCCACCTTTCAGATTTCAGTGTACAAATTGCATAGAAGTTCATTTTTAAATTCAATTAACAGAATTTTAAAGTTATTATCATTTTATTTCATTTTATTTTTAAAGTGATTGATTTCCATGAGCTGTTAAATATGAAAATCTGGTCTCTCTTTTGAGACGAGCAGTCATAACAAAACTTCCGTGTCATATTTCTCTCCCTGCTGTCTCATTTTGGTAATCTTTTTATCTTTGAGGATTCAGTGTTAAGTGAAATACATGATAACAAAAGAATGAATTTATCAAATAAGGTTCACCTTCTTTAACAGAATGTATATTTTCTGAAAGAAGTACTGTACTTGATGAGTATAAATGTCCTTAAACCTGATTAAGTACTTAATTCCCTTAACACCACCAAACATGAAAGCACTCTGCCACTCTCTCTCTCACATGCACACACACTTTTGCTGAAAAACTTGCTTAAAAATTGCTTCTCATTTTTTTTTTTTTTTTTT
>NW_016107396.1:3145125-3187577 GCF_001604975.1 Cebus imitator
TTGCACTGCAGTGGTAATTCACAAGCATAATCATCATGCACCACAGTCTTGAATTCCTGGGCTGAAGCGATTCTCCTGTCTCAGTCTCCAAGTAGCTGAGACTATAGGCACATGACATTGCACATTCCTCCTTCTTTCAAGCTTTTTATTATGGAAAAATTTAAGTATATACAAACAGAATAAAACTCTATGTATTCATCACCCAGATTCAACAATTACCAGTTCTTTAAGTCTTCTCTATCTCTGATCAGCTTCATGTCTAGCCCTAGGCCCTTCACCATACCTCTCAACTGTTAGCTGCTTTGGGCTTAACAGGGAGTTGAGAATTGGGAGAACCAGAAGAGAAAATGAGAGGGAAGTGCTGAAGACAGGGATAGCTCTGTAAGTAATCTATATGCTGCTAGACGTTGATAATTGCGTTAAACCTCCAAAGATAGAGTAACTGAATCAATTCTTGATTACTCCCCATTTTAAGTAGGGTGGACCTGATATGTTACATATGAATTTCAGCGTTTGATACTGCATGTACCTATGGTGGCTATGTAGACTGAAAGAGAAGTTGTGTACACCAAAGACAGG
Source organism: Cebus imitator (assembly GCF_001604975.1). Classification (NCBI taxonomy): domain Eukaryota; kingdom Metazoa; phylum Chordata; class Mammalia; order Primates; family Cebidae; genus Cebus; species Cebus imitator. Next base: position 3,145,705 of record NW_016107396.1, read on the forward strand.
CAATAATGGCGGCTCTTATGCTCTGGCTTCTACTGCCTAAGAATGAGTGGCAGTACTTTTCTCAAGCGAGATAGGAGACTAAAACAGCTATACTCCCAAATTCCTACTGGACGTAAGATGAAGGGGTCAGAAATGGAATGATTCCTCTGGCCAATACCAGGATTTGTCAGTTCCTAACAAGCAGAACAAAGATACCCACTCCCAGACATGTATACATATAATATGTAAAATTCATACACATGTTTCTACATACATACACAGCTGCCTTATTGAAATAGAGATAGAAGTTTTCTTATAAACTGGGAAACGGTTTCAAAATTCTGTCATTTAATTATCTTTTTATTAAGTTGGTTACCTTGATGCTATGATACGGTACCAATAGGAGTCATCAATAGTCAAATCTGGGTACTCTACACGTCCAACTCCAGATCCAACATCCCAGAGGAAACTGACTTTGCCTTTACGCATTTCTATAGCCAGAAAGTCAATCTAGCTCAGAGAAATACAAAAACAAGAGATATCAGCTATAAAGCACTTTTAAAGAGGAGACCAGCAGAGTGTTTTTCAATAAGTGCCATTTGCAGACATGTAAAATATTTAGAAGCTTCATGATAATATTTGTCAAACAGTATTATTTATTATTATATATTAATAGAATAATATTTTATTTTTGTATCCTTAAGGCAAAAAAAAAATCCATAATGCTCAGGCATGTTTGTTAATTTTACCAATTCTAGTTAGGTCTAATTTTGAGATAAAAGCCTTTCTCACTCTGGTACTTGTGGTAAAGATAAAAGCAAATATTTAAATTCAGACTTCATTATTATTTTCACCAAGGACATTGTCATTTTTCAGAGGGCAACTATGATTTTATTTCCCAAATTGACCCAGAATTCCTTACCCAAATGGCAAATATTGACTCATGCCATGACTGATTTATTAAGAAGTCTTACTCATTTTGGAAGATCCCCATGCATGCAAAGTCAAATAGTTCAAATGGAAGAAATCAGAACTTTATAGGTGGGCTTTTATAGACATAATCTGTGTTATTTCAATTTGGGTCATAAATTCAACACAAGTTTGAAGAGTTTTCTCTGGTGAAAAAAATTAGTACACACTTTGCTATTTTCATTTCATTAACAGAAGAGTTTGTTGTAATTTAGTTTGAACAGTAAATAAAAGAAATAAATAAAAAGTAAATAAAATAGTTTTCTTCTTATTAGCCTTTTTCTTAAATCACTGACTCTAAAAATGTAATTTAAAAGAAATGCTGTTATACTGACAAATGAAAGTAAATGTGAATACATACTGTAGTTTTCTTCCTTTCATTTGACTTACAACTTAATTTGACACTTCAGAATTTTGTGAGGTAAGATGCTGAGGTTTTCAAATCTGAAAGCCTACATTAGACAATTTGGGGACCATGTTACTGGATTCTATACATTTTCCCAAATATCAGGATTAATCTCCAGCTATACACATACAGCAGCCTAATGAAAAGTTCAATATTAGACTTACAAATTTGGCACTTCCAAGATAAAAAAGGAGGTTGTCAGCAACAGCTGTCTTTACGTTGACAACAATATTATTATAACTTCCTTTCTTGATTTCTGGCCTGTATGTTCGAATGCAGTCACCTCCCGAAGACACAGATACTTTGATCTTTAAGAAAAACAAGGTATGAAGAACTAAGAGTAAATCTCTCAGAAAGTTTGAAGTAGCTTCCAAACAACCAGAAAGCCATCATTGCTTTTTCTTTGAAGTTATTTTCCTATCATCACATAGCATCATTAAACACCCATATGCAGACACCATTATACTCATTAATGAGGGCACAGAAGAGGAGTTTTCCAGTAGAATTTCGACAATGAGTTGTACACAGTTCCATGTCATGTAAGTATACTATTTTTTGAAGCATGCAACTAACAAATTTCTACTGTCATACCTTTGTCCATTATGAATATGGGAACGTTTTAAAAAGGTGATTTTACATGGAGCTAATGAGAATGATCTTTATTAAGGTTGTTTAATGAAATTTTACAATTGAAATTTCAGCGGTTTTGGTATCACTTAAACTAAGAAACTATTTTTCTTTCAGTTTTCAAGAGGAAATTACCTACTCTCCCGTGCTCTTACAGTTGAAAGAGGACAAATAGATTTTGTTCTAGATGTTCTAACAATAAGAAGAATATTAATCCTTCCACTCAGAATGTACATTTCAGGATAAATTATACCTTTTTATGAAGTTGCCAGAAAATGAAATGGAAATAATTTCCAATGGCTATCACTACTAATGTATTTAACAGCTCCCTTTTCTTTTGAGTAACACCTTAAAAATTACTATAAGTTGCTAAAAAAGGGATTCCTATATGAATAGAGTAACACTGTTCATACCAATTTTTACTTACATTTAGAAAGCCTTCCTTCAGTAAATAACACTGGTTGATTATTTGATTTAATTTCCATTGGGTCAGATGGAAAATCACCATCCAAGGATTACTTTCAGGATAGCAAAATAGTGGGTTGGACTCAGAGGGAATCTGTAACTTTGCTCATTGATAGCATTCCAGAAGGAGGCAGAGAGAGGGGAAGATGTAAAACCTCTCTTTGCCATTTGTTCAAATGCCCTCTTGGTCTTCACTAGCAGTGAATTTCCATTTTTTCATTTCTTCTAGCGTTTTGTGCTACTCATGTAATTTGCACATTTGGAAGAAAACCAACCAGCGCTATTATTACCCCCATGGAAGGGCTGTGCCGGCTCCCAATAAGATAGCCTAGAAACCAAAACAGCCTCCATATGATCATGACACCGGGAGGTGTCTCCAAGAGTCTCATTTGTGTTTGAGTATGGGCAGAACTGTGGTCCTTCTCCAAGGGTCGTGAAAGTGTACTGCAATTGGTTGGATTCAAAAGAAAAGGCGAAGGAGGGATTTTTGCAATAGGTAAATTCATATAGATTTGAGAACTTCTGGGGATACAGAAGGTCTGCTACATCTCCTGCAGACCTGCATAAGTCATTTATTTGTTTACTGTTGTTGCCTCGTTTGATCTACTAATCAAATTGTATCTCCACAAAGAGCAAACTGTGTTCTGGAGAGAAACAAGGGCTGTTTCCTCCACCACCCGGAGGAGGGTGACTCCTGGAGACTGGATTGTGGTGGCTTGGGGCTGGACATTTCAGGAAGCCTACTGCTTAAACCACTTTCTTGTTCTTCCCTTCCCCAAAAAGTGGGGCCAGCCGGCCAACTGATGGGTGTAGGACTCAGGGCTGACTATGGTCTCCAGAGTGTTTGCTCTGTGTCCTAGGGAGATAGCCTTCTGGATAGGTTGGTTTTCAGTTGGGAAGTTAGTTTTTTGCTTCACAGATCATGGAGTTTCCCTTCTACCTACAGTGTTGAGAGTAGGCGAGTCAAAATGAATTGCAATACAATGGAGGTAGGAAATGTACAATTTTTACCTGGATGTTAATATGGTAAAGTAGATGAGCAATGGGAGTTGGCAAAGGGAGTTGCCATTCTATGCTAGAATGGCAGCCATACCAAAGGTTACCCAAGGAATTAGAGATAAAAAGAATAAAGCAAAGCAAGAGAAAGACAATACAGTAGAGGGCAGGTGGGAAAAACATGCACTTCAGATATTTTTAACATTCAGGAAAGGGTGTTAGATATAGTAATGTTTTTAGCAATTTGCTGAAAGTGAACCAAAATCATTATCAGGGAAGACTTTGGCATTGAGAAAATTTAATATCTGAGGCAGGTTACAAGTGCCATTGACATCATAAGAGGATCAAAGAGAACAAAAAAATCAAGATCTGACTGGAATTCATGAGTGGAACTGAAGAGCATACTGCTTATCCCTGGCAGACAATCATATTCAAATTCTGAATAGGGCTGAATTCACAGTAAAAAGTGACTGCATGTAGTTTACTTCATTTTTATTTTATAAACACTTTATAGCTTTGTCCTATGGATATATTATGGCTAGTTTAATTCCTAATAAATCAGTTTTGTTTAAAAAACACAATTGAATAATATCCCTCAGTTATTATGTAGAGTAGAAATGACTGAATATAAATGAAATGCATGATCATTTGGTCACAGAATGAATCTCAGTCCTTGCTTAGGTAAACCTGGTAAAAATAATAGGGGATGACATGATCGGTGTGTTGAAAAGGGGGTTGTCAAAGTACAGCAGACAGAGCTGGGCACGATGGCTCATGCCTGTAATCCCAGCACTTTTGGAGGCTGAGGCAGGTGGATCACGAGGTCAAGAGATAGAGACCATCCTGGCCAACATGGTGAAACCATATGTCTACTAAATATATTTTTTAAAACTAGCTGGGTGCGGTGACATGTGTCTATAGTCCCAGCTACTCAGGAGGCTGAGGCAGGAGAATCACTCCAACCTGGGAGGCAGAGGTTGCAGTGAGCCAGGATCATGCCACTGCATTGCAGCTTGGCAACAGAGCGAGACTCTGTCTCAAACAAACAAACAAAAAAAGTGTAGCAGACAGAGCAGCAGCACTGAACTCTAGCTGACCTGGTAAAACTCCATCTGAGAACTCTAAGTATAAGAGGGCAGCCATTTAAAAACTGAGTATCTAATGTCACTAGAGGTTACAACCGATCTACTGTATATAATACATAAGTGATAAATGCGATTCTTAGAACAAAATGGTGGTGTTATACTCAATATACTAGCAATTAATCCCGTAAAGTAAGTGCTATGACTTCAATACGTCCACCAAAATTTATGTGTTTGAAATTTAATCCTCAGTGCTATAGCGTTGGGAGGTGGGGCCTTTTGGGAAGTGTTGCAGTCATGAGGGCTCTCTCCTCATGAATGAATTGATGCCACTATTAAAAAGGCTTACAGGGGTGAGATCTCTCTCTCTCTCTCTCGCTCTTCTGCCATCTGAAGACAAATTTTCCTCCTTTCCTGAGGATGCAGCATTCAAAGTGCCATCTTGGAAGCAGAAAAACTGGTCCCTAACCTGCCAGTGTCTTGCTCTTGGACTTCTCAGTCTCCAGAACTGTGAGAAAAAATTTCTTTTCTTTACAAATTACCCAGTCTGTAACATTCTGTCACAGCAGCACAGAGTGGACTAGACAGTAACCTCCTGCTCAGTTCTCACACATTCATAAAGAAAATCCTCTTGAATTGTCTGCTTTCTGTTGTTTGGTTTTGGATATACTCTCAGAACCTGAAAAATTTACTTAGCCCAAACTACTGACAGCCAGTACATAACTGGTAATCTCTTCCTTTTGAATACTTTGTGTTTTGATTTTCAATTATAGGTATTTCTTTTAAACAAGTTAAAACAGGAAAATCAAAATACTATGTCCCTAGAAGAAATCTTTAGGACATATCTCTCTTGCAAGAGGAGAGAAATTTCTGAAATTCAAGCATCCTTTTTAGGATGTTTGACTATCAATTATTGTTATTTCTAATGCAGATCCTTAGTAAGACATCTAAACAAAAATCACTAAGCATTAAGTATCTTTAAGGCATTTCAACAACACAACATTATGTACCAGTTAATCATCATGAACTCAGACATTATTGAGTATCCCATTATTATATCTATTGGATTTTCACTATATTTTTCATCCGGTAAGTAGGTCATTTATTTAAAGGAGTATCAGCCACTCAATTTTAGAATCAACAAACCCAGAGAAAGCTACTTTAAAATAAACATCTTTAATGTTTTGGTCTTGTCAAGTATGTGCTAAGGTCATATCCAGACATCCATATTTACAAATCAGAAAATGTAATGTTCATTTAGTATAAAACTAATTTGAAAAAACATTGGCTGCTTGCATATTTCTAACATCTTACAAAAAAATAAGGCCTTGTGTTGTAATTCCATTTCCAAAAGTGATAGGGGATTTCTTTGAAATGCCTGGACAATGATTACTTTTGCTAGCATTACTGTTGTACCTTTCTTTCTTTTGAGACAGGGTTTCTATTTGTCATCCAGGCTGGAGTGCCATGGTGCGAATATGGCTCACTGCAGCCTCATCCTCTGGAGCAAGTGATCCTTCCACCTCGGCCCTCCAAGTAGCTGGGACTATAGGCACGTCCCACCATACTCAGCTAATTTTTCAGTTGTTTGTAGAGATGTGGTTTTGTCAAATTGCCCAGGCTGGTCTCAAACTCCTAAGTTCATGCAATCTGCCCACCTCGGCCTCCCAAAGTGTTGGGATTACAGGTGTGAGCCACCATGCCCAGCCTATACCTTTCTTTTATTTTGTGCTTTAAGACAGGTTTTACATGCTTACATGTTTGAATTTCACCCTTTTGCGAGTAGGGGAAAAGCACTCACAACTGATGAATAGATGGGCGTAGTTTTAGAAATCTTTACAATGAAGAAATAATAAAAATGTGTAGATTTCTCCACTTGATGACTAAGTCAAAAAATGTGGCTATATGTGAGATTCACAAAATAATATTTACTATTATTGCTTCTTCCCAGTCAACATTGTAAAATATAGGAGTGGTATATCACGTTCTTCTTTTCTCTTGCCACAGCTATAGGTGGGTCCTTCATTCTTCTTTCTTTCATCTCCCTCACAAACTGCTTCTGGGCTTATATTAAAAAAGGACAGCTCCGATTATACTTGTTCCATGCTGAAAGCTTTCGGCTTATCCTTTCCAGTTAGGCTTATCCCAAGTACAAATGTTGCTAAATGAAACTGCTTAACATATTATTGAAGGCCTGACAAGACTTGTCCTCTATTGATCTTTCCAGTTAAATGTTTCCTTTACCAATTACTCTGGGCAAAGTGCACCTTCTTTTTTTCCTAAATGGACCTTAAACTTCCTTCTCCCTCTGCCTTGGCTCAAGCCATTCCCCCTTCTCAGAATACTCTTTCTGTCCCCTGACTCCACCCCCAACTCCCCAGCACTATCCCACCTCAATGCCTAGCTCCAATCCTTCCCTTCAGGAAATCTTCTGGCCCTACTAAAGGTGATGCTTCCTTCTAAAACATGTCACTTCTTGCAGCTCCTGTAATGTGGCACGGTGTTCTGCATTATGTGATAAGATATGTGTACATATCTTATTTTTCCTACTATTTTATAAGCTTTGGGAGTAAAATAACTCCTTTATTCATCTTTGTGTACCTTACAGAAAGTAACACTGAACATAGTAGAGGCTTTTTCCATGTGGCCAAATCTTAGATAAAACTTCAAACCTTGAAGTAACATCTGGTTTCTTTAATCTTGTGTTTTACATACATAATGATCACCTGTTGATGATACTGCCTTGCTTTCATATTCTAGCTGAATATATGACTTCTCAGATCCTTTCACTGACATATTACTGTGATCTTATGTAATATCATCTTCACTAATCTCTTTGTTGTTTTTTAAGTTTTTTTTGTCAGTCAGTTGCAAATTCCTTTCAATGTTCACCTTGAACTTACTGCCTTGGCCTTCTTTAGAAGTGTTAGATGTACATAAGGAGAAAAAAGATTATGCTGTTACTGGAGCATCATATTCTTAAATACTACCAAAATGTATCTGCGAAAGGGCTTTTCTGATCATCCTAGCTCCAACATTGTTCAAAAGATGGAGTATTTCACATGAAAGACTGAGTTATCTAACAAGGTTTGAGTTCAAGCCTGACCATAAGAAAACTGTCTCTTTCTTTACTTCTTTCTTTTTTTCCTTCCTTCCTTCCTTCCTTCTTTCTTTCTTTCCTTCCTTCTTTTTCTTTTCTTTCTTTCTTTTTTCTTCCTTTCAAGTTTCATGTTGGCGCTTAACAACTTTGTCCTGGTTCATTAGCATGCTATCTTCTAGAAAGTTCCATTCCTATCCTAGTAAACTTCTAATTGGGCAAATAAAGAGCAAAATTTTGAGACAAATCAGGTATTTCCTATCTACTCCAAAATAAAAAAGAAATGTAAAAATCATAACCAAATCCGTTTTTATTGTTGCTTATACCAGGCAAAAGAATATATATAAAATGTTTGTTTCTCTTTGCTCTCATTCCATGTATTGTTCCTTCATTCCTGCCTTAACCCCACTAGCTGGCCTTTTTTTTTTTTTGGTTTGTTTTTAGCAAGAGGAAGGCACTCTCATCCATACCTTTTTAGTATACATTAATGTTTTCTTTCTTGCTATTTGTATTACTCTACTCAAATAGTAATAAAGTATACCAGAATTCCTAATACTAAAACATTCCTAATTCAAAAGACATTTCATGAGAACAATAAGTGGTGATTATTGTTCTCATGAAATGTCTTTTGAAACTTAGAAACAAAACAAAACTAACTTTTCCCCCATTCCAACCCCTCCTACCTCAAATAGCTTCAAGTTAAAGGAAAAGAACCTGAGATCATTCAACAGGGAATTCTGGGGAAAGACATTCCCTCTAGGAATAATTCAACAATTGCAATCAGTTACTGATACTGATGATAAACAGAACTTACAGAATTGGCTTGTTTTCGGGCTTGGTTGATCAATTCCTTTATCTCAGAGATGTTTTTCTTCAGGTTATCCTCAAGCTCCTTGATGGGTTTGAGTTTATCTATTAGCCGGTCAGCTTCCTGTTGTAGATTTTTCACAGTGGCATCTGCATCTGCAACTGCATAGAACAGAATCAGTGTGCACGTATACGCATGCACACACGTGCACACACAGAATTAGAATAGCAGTATGCTTAACCAAACAATTTCATCTTATTAACATGACAAAGCACGGCCATAACTGCTAAAGCAAAACGTGTGATGGCAAATGCGAATATTTTAGTTGAGACTCAAGCAGGTCAGAGGAGTAGATGTTAGGACAGAGGGCCATCACTTTTGCTTTGTGATTAAGGTAAAAATTAGCATTGAAGATAGAGAATATGAACTTAATTCAATGCTTAATTTCTAACTTCAGCCAAAAAGTTAACCTTTATAGAATAGAACTTCAGTTGCAGAAGCAAGGAAATGAAAGCATCTTTAAAATGTCACCTAGTCTGTCCAAGCCAGAACTGTATTTAAATTAGGGTTTTTACACAAAATTGGTTTTCTTTCTTTTTCTCACTGTCTTTTTTTTTGCACCTCTTAAAGAGAGAAGCTATCAAAATGTCTTTTGAAGAACATTTTGATGTTGAAAAACCCTTAGACTAAAGCTCTATATCCCTTAATTAAATCTTTCATGGTGCAGTTCAGTTTCATTTTGAAGAATAGTTGATTATCCTGTATTATATATTAGATTGACCCATATTAAACAGCTGTTTTTGTAGGTTAAAAAAAAAAGGTTACATATTGGCAATTTCAAAAGTTTCAACCCTAGAATAGTTGAAGGTCATCACTGATCCATAGACTTTTAGTATGTGCTTTTCAAGGGAGGGCATATGACACGTGGTAAACCTCTTATTCTACTGCTGAGATGCTGGTAGTCTCTTCCACACTATGTCATTTATTATCTGATTAAGTGTGTATTGTTCAGCTTTCTGTCATTGTGACTCCAATGAAAAAGTTAAACTGCTTAAGGTTCGAGGCTATATGCCATGTTAGACTCTCAATGATCTACTCTGCAGCTGATAGACAACCACTGAGAACTAACCACAAGGAACGAATTAAATGTGCTCAAAGGGATGTAAATTATTATTTTTTTAAAATTAGGTTTTGAAGTAGCTCTTCTGAACTCGTAATCATAACTCATGACTTATATTGTTAGTGGCATTTAAAAAGAACATAGGTCTATTATTAACTTTAATAGATTTGCTATATCAAGAACTGGGTGCAGTATTTTCTTCCTGAGATGCATGTTATCTGGATAGAAGTGTGTGTTACATCATCATACAGATAGGATAAACACAGTTATCTCTTTATTTTGTATAATTTTAATAAACCATTTGTTCATTTTCCCCTTCCTTTAATTCTCCATGGTTATTCTGACATTCTACAAATTATTCTAACACTGAGGCAAAATGATTTAGATTTAGATTAATGAGAAAGAGAAAAAGTAGTTAAACAAAGACTACACAGATTTAGGCAAATTACAGACCCTTTTATTCTCAAGTTCTCAGGAATTTTTGCCAAACGTTTCAAAATGGGACTTGGAAGTTGGTCTTCTCCCTGCTTTTTCCTGTATCCTCTGGAGCAGCTGAAGTTTTGCCAAGTAATCTCTTACGTCTTAAATTGCCTCCCTTATCTAGTCACCTCTTAGATTTATCAGGTCTATTATTTTCTGTCTTCAAATTCATTAATTTTTCAGTCTTTTTCATTCTTTAAGTTAACTCTGCTTTTTCTAAGTCACCAAGTTGATTGTTTAAAATTATTATTTCAGTGATGGTTTAGTCATGTAATCACTCTAATTTTCCACTGAGGACACCCTTGATCATAATTTTCAAATATTGATATGTTAAATTTTGTTGTTGTTGTTATTATTTTTGTAGGTATGTTTTTCAGTTTTATTTTGACTTTCAATTTAAAATATGGGATGTTTAAGGGAGAATATTTTTATATCCCAGTAGGTGCTCACTTGTTAAGACCTGATTTTATTATGTGTTTCTCCAAATATAATTCTACAGAAGTTGAAATTAATTACTAACAAGGAGAGGAATATGTGAGTTTTGGGGTGGGTGGGTGGGGGAACAACAACGATATTGATCTAATCTATTTTAATCCTGTTGCAAATAAGTCATTTGTGTTTCAGGGGCTGAATTTATATTATCAGAAGCAATGTAATCTAGTTAATTCTATAGAGAAATTCAGCTTTCCACTTTTATCTGGCTATCATACATGTATTTCACTCATTTTTCCTTTTTGTAGAAATAAAGTCTTGCTATGTTTCCCAGGCTGATCTCAAACTCCTGGCCTCCAGTGATCCTCCCACCCTGGCCTCCCAAAGTTCAGGGGTTAGAGTATGAGCCACTTCGTCTGACCAAACTTTTCATAACACTATTAAAAACATTTTGTATCACCTATATCCACATATCACATTTTTATAAAGGAAGATGACTTTTACATATCTACCATTAATACTGTGACAGTGGAAAGAATAGCTATGCAATGTTTAAACAAAACCAAAACATAGTACATGCAAAGCCAAAACTTTTTGCAAAAGGCAATGAAGCACGAGCGTTACTAAAAGGTATATAAGTAAATATATACATACTGATTTCTGTAGGCAATTTCACATGGAAGCAAAACAAAGAAAATTGAAAATTCATGAGGAAGTATTTTCTATAAATATTATAAAGTAGTAACTATAAAAAATGGTACTTTTCATAACAAGTACTAATTATAAATGCAACCCATTTTAACTCACCAAATGTCATCAAATGAAAGTGCACAAAATATATCATTTAGTGGCTACTATTTGTATTTTAAAAACTATATCTATGTTCTAGTAAGATAGAAAACAGACCCAATTTAATTAATATTTATAGATAATTAACTGTTTCTCGTAATAGAGGATAAGATCAAAATGGAGATGTTATGAAAGGCCACTACCAGTTGAGAATCAGTCTAAAATAGAATGGAATTCTTTTGGAAGGTAGAGTGCAGGAGGAGGGAGAGCGCCAAGAAAAATAACTAATGGGTACTCGGCTTAATACATGCTTGATGAAATAATCTGTACAACAAACCCCCATGACACAAGTATACCTATGTAACAAACCTGCATTTATACCCCTGAACTTAAAATAAAAGTTTTAAAAGATAGCTTAAATTATAAAATAAGCAGAAGAGATAGTAATATTTGCTTAAAATTTTGTTTCATTCATTTTTAGTGGGAATCTTGTGATTTGGCATCTATGAGAAGAAGTTATTCTTATGGAATCTTCGAACTACAAGGGAAGCCATTTCTGGGCTTACATTACAAAAATTTTAATGTTTTTATCTCCCCTTTCTCCCTGGCTCTGATGTTTACGTTATATGTGTTTGTACTCTTCCTTGCTCATGAAGGAGTCATGTTAATAGTGTCTATTATTTCATAGCATCCATAGGATTTGATTTGAGGAGAGGATGCTGAAATCAGGCTCCATTCCTCACTCAAACAGCATTTGAATTGTATGCCATATGATACCAATTGTATGCCATATAATACCAAGTGCTTTTGCTTTTATACTCCAAATATTTTGATATCCCCCAAAACTGTTTGCATATAAAGAGGGCTAGTCTCTTGAAAGTGAAAATCACAAATTACGAAAGCATCTCCTTTGGTGAAACTGTGTACCACGGTTACCAAGATAACCCCCCCCCCTTTTTTTTTTGAGACAGCATCTTAATCTGTCACTCAGGCTGGAGTGCAGTGGTGTGAACACAGCTCACTGCAGCCTCACTCTTCTGTGTTCAAGGAATCCTCCAGACTCAGACTACAAGTAGCTGGGAATACAGGTGCAATGTCACTACCATGCCTGGCTATTTTAAAAATCTTTTTGTAAAGATGGGGTCTTGCTATGGTGCCCAGGCTGGTTTTGAATTCCTAGGCTCAATTGATCCTCCCGCCTCAGCCTCCTAAAGTGCAGAGATTACAGGTATGAGCCACTGTACCTGGCCCAATATAGCTTTGTATCATTTGACAGACAAGGAAAAATGCATTTAAAAATTTTATTTTTTGACTATATTTAACTAATAATAAAAATTATATTTTCTCTCAGGTTTTCTCAGTAAATCCTTAAGTCAATAGAATTTGATGCAATATATAAAAGATGTGATTAGTCTTTAGAAATCAGATAAACACATTATTTTCATTTCCTGGAAATGTTAAATAACTGGAATCTAAATTATAAAATATCAAGATTTTCAAATATTAATGCATTTCAAGTTGATATCATTTTCATACCCTGTTCTAACAAGTCTGCTAATGAATGTGCCCCTTAACCTCTGTGTTCCATGAAACTTCGCCAATTCTGAGGATATAATTACCCAAGTACAATTGTATTTTGAATTACACAAATGGGTTAAAAAGTGTTTGGCATCTCTATGCCAAATATCATGCAGACCTAGAGAATTCCTAATCTCTTCTCAACTGGAAAAAAATCAGATGAAAAATGCAATGGGGCAGAGCTGGAAGACTTGGATTCCAGCTTTGGAACTTCAGGACACTGGACTCCTGATCCCAGTCTGTGAAACAAGGAAGGCAGACTACACCACGGAGAGGGTCATTTCCAACTCGAGCATTTACGAGTCTGGGCTCCTTTTACAGTGAGAGGAAATAAATGGCATCATCACAGTGAAAAAGGAGATCTTACTGTTCTTGGAAGGATCTTTAACCACGGCATTCGTTTTGGCTACGCTGTCTGCTAGTTTATTGTAATTCTTCTTCAGGCCATCGAGGTTCTGGTGGAGCTCTTTAATCTGTGCCAGTACATCTTTAGCTGTGTCGTTGGCTTGCCTGGCTTTGTCCTTAACAGCTTGCAGTTTAGCAGCTGTGTCTGTCAGCAGATGAGCGTATGAAAAACAAAACAAAGGGTCTGGAGTTAGTGGCTTAATCCATGCTTGTCAGAGTGAGGCTGCGGCTGGCTGACCTCAGGGATGAATTTACAAAGGGAAAAGGCTGAACTTTGTCTCATAAAGGTGTAGCAAATGAAGCAAATATTTTAGCTAAATTAAATTTTCTCAGGGACGTTTGCTATGAATACCTGATTAGCTCTTAACGTAGCAAAGTGACTATTCTAAACGTTCATTGTATACGGTCATATTACGATTTGCTGCTGAACTTATTAATGAGACAAACTTATCCATGGGAGCTTCATCAAAACTAGGTTAAGATTCAATCTGCATTTCCAAAGCAGGGCAGGGGTCGGGGTGGGGGTTGGAGGGAAACGAATATATTTTCATGTTAGGATGGAAACTATTTTCAGGTATGTTAGGCTATGCATTTGTATATTTATGTTTGTTTTCACCACTGGAAATTTTCTATGCACTTACAACTGAAGAAGTGACATGAAAATCTGAAAAGTTACTCAAGTTTTTTAATGTTAAAAAAGTAAACACCTTTTAGATTTTAATATTAACTGTGTTGTATAAATATGTGCATTTGTCTCCTGCTTCTAATTTGTATATTGTACCTATAGATGACTACTAGTGTGTATAGGTTAGCGGTTAAGATCCCAGGCTCTGAAATCAAACTGTGGGGTTTAAGTGTCCTATGTGCCACATTAACAGTGTCCCTCAGGATCATGAGTCAGTTTCTTACCTATAAAGTGGGGATGAGAACACTATCTTAGCTGATGTTAAGTGTGAGTGCTAACTTATGTTAAGATAGTGTTATGGCAATAACACTCTCTATACTTATGCTATCTATATTCAATATACTTAAGTGAAGTGTATGTAATCCTCATACCATTTGGAGCCAAAAAAATTTGCTCCAATTGGTATGAGGATTACATACACTTCACATAAGTATATTGAGTACTCAATAAGTGTTTATAATCTTTGTTGTTGTTACATAATGCTTTAAAACTATAATATCAGTAAAAGTAGTATCTTTAAAATAATGTATGCTTTCAGGAACTAATATCACATGATAATTTCCAGCAGTTCTAACAGGTAGAAAGATATTATAGACATGGTTTGACCACCGATGTTTTTCAAAGTTGGGATTGCTTAAGAAATTTAACTGTATTAAAAGAGAATGCAGTGAGCTCTCACCTCTTACTGCAGGTACTCTAATGGACTGTGGCTTTGTGGTACATCAGTATTTTAGAGAATAGTGTCTATGTGATTTATTCTATCTCACTAATACATGATTTATTGTGCTGAAACACAGAAGACAATACAGTTGGCCCTCCATGTCAGTGGGTTCTGTATCTGTAAATTCAACCAACCTTGGATAGTTGGATATTTAAGGGAAAAAATGGATGGTTGTGTCTGTACTGAACATGAACAAACTTTTTTTCTTATCATTATTTCCTCGATAATATACTATAAAAATTTATATAGCATTTACATTATATTAGGTATTACAAATAATCTGGGGATTATTTAAAGCATATGGGAGGCTATGCATAGGTTATATGCAAATACTATGCCATTTTATAAAAAGGGACTTGAATATCCAAGAATTTTGATATCTCTGAGGGGTCCTGGAATCAGTCCCCTGCCAATACTGAAGGATGAGTTTTATAATAATAAGATGACTGTATCTTCCTTTTTGTAACATAGTCCTAAGGATACTGACTAAAGGCAATCAAAGATTAAAAAATACCATAATGCAAAGTATGGTTTAGTTTCTCATTCTCACAAAGAAGAATTCATAATTAAGAAAACAAGTATCTAATTTCCAGATAATAGTACAATAATAATCTTAGAAAAAAATGATAAAAGTTAACAACAATATTTAAAACTTCAGGTTAACTGACACAGTTGGTGGTGTCCTGAATGCTTACCATTTGGAATAGCTGATAACTTTCCCAAAGTGTCATTCAAAGCTCTCAAGAGATCCCCATTTCTATCATCAGCATTTTCTATCCTGGTTTTTAAGTCATTTAGATGGTCTTCATTTTCTGTGAACAGAAAACAGAAAGAGTATTAAATAAGTTTTGTCATCTCTGAGCTTATACCTGGATGTAGCAATTTCAGGTTATTTTAATATAAAATCAATAAAAAGCAAGAAAATGTATTTAATGTATTGGCATCTATACATAAATATATTTCTAATCATAATAAAATATGTGTTTTATTATCATTGAATCATTGGATACTTCTACATGTTGAACAATGACATTTTCTTTTTGGTATCTGATCTTTATTTTCCTATAGAGGAGAAACCTCCAAAGAATTAATCTTTTATTACATTTGTAATAATGCCCTCTAGTTATCACTCCCATTGATTCCACTTATTTAAAAACTTTTATTACCAAAAGGAATCATTGGGTTAGATTTTCAAAATCTCAGATATGATTGTTGAGCAGAATCCCCCAACTTTAGTAAACAATATTTATTTGGGTAAAAACATAAGTTAAAGAAATTGAAAACTTTTAGCACATATATGACAATAATCATTTTTCTCATAAAGAAAATAATATTTTTACAAATTGGGCCCAAGAAACTTTACATAGATTTTTTTGTCTTGCTACTTTAGCAATGTTATCTTTAATATCCAAAAATACCATTTGCTAGAGATAATTCAATGTTACATATACAAGTTTTCCAGCTTCTTTCCACTAGCTTTTTAATGTTCTCTAAACTTTAGGTTAATTTATATTGTAATAGTAACTAAGCAGTTTAAATTCAAGTACAACAATATAAAGAGTAAAACTTGAAATCATTGAGGGGAAAGAAAATAAAGATCCAAGCTGTTGATATAAGTTTAGAAATCATGCTCAGGTATGCATTAAACTGCAAATGCATCATAAGACTGAAATGGAGCTCACCTGTCTTCTTTTTCTTACATCATGTATTACTGAAAACTGAAATTGAAAAAAAATGGGAAAACTTCTATACTTCCCACAATACTATTTACCTCTCTTGACTGCATACAACGGATCATTTCTTAGATAGATTTTTAATAGTTTCTTATGCCATAAAACTTTTTTTGGGGGGATGCATACTAGTTGTTAAATTAGCTCCACAGAAATGCAATATTTAAACACAAGTCAGAGTCCCCAAGTAAGGAGGAGCACTGAGAAAGGACCAAGAAAGAGAAGGTGTTCCAGTCCCTCCTGGATAGGATGGACCAATATTTAGTAAGAGTAATGCCTGACAAGCATTGAGTGTGTATGTTACACGGATTTAGTGTTCATTAGTTTCAGTGGGTTGTTTTACTTAATCCTTACAATAACACTGATGTATGATGTATATGATGATGTAATACTATTACAATCTCCAATTCACAAATGAGGAAATTGAGACTTAGAGAATTTAATCAAATTCCCTAAGCCTGCATGGTTAATAAATGGCAGTGGTAGTATTCAAATCTGCATAGTTTCATTCCATAAATAGTGCTAACTACTGCCTTCTACCAGGGACTGATAGTCAAAACCAGGGATTAGTAGAGCATGGTGGGTGGTAGTGCTCCTCCTGCTCTCACCCTCAACCTTTTCTTCCTGTCTTCCTCCTTTCCTTTGTCTTCCTCTCATTTTTCTCACTTGTTGTCTTAAAAAAATTGGTCACAGTTACAGAAATCAGAGAAGCCTCACCTAAGCAACATGCAAAACCAAATTGTAATTATTCAGAGTGGATTAGCATTGTCTATGTGCAAAACTGGGAGGCAAATATGCGCAGTGTTCCATGTTTTTAAGAATAATCAGTAAAATATGAGGATAGGTAGTTCACAATAAAATAGACATAAATAATCAGTTATGAAATTCCTAAAAAGCACTCAATATTATCATAAAGAACTGTAAAACTAAGCAACAGTGAGATGTCATTTGTCATCATTCAGACTGTGGAAAGTTAAATGTATGTTCACAAGAGTGTGAGTGGAAGTGCAAATTGATTCCATTGTTTAAAGAGCAATTTAATAAGTTTATTAGAATTTTAAATAGACATATATTTGGTTTGGCAGTTCTACCGACAGAAATTTACCCTACAATATACTTGTAAAAGATTTAACTTTGGGGATACTCATAGCTCTCTATTTGTAATAGAAAAAAGGGGGGTGGGGATAAAAATACCCTAATAAGATTAAAGTACTGTTTGTATCAACATAGCATGTTCATGCAACGGTACATATGCAACCTATAAAAAGAGGTAGATGAGTGGATGTGGACATGAAACAAACCTTAAGACCTTTCCATGAAAATAAGCAAGATGCAGCACATATACACTGACATGTACGCAAACATTTGGCATGGTAGGGTCTGGTGGGAGCTGGGTAGAGAACATGCCAAAAACCTTTACAGTACTTAGAGTGAGTAGAAAAGAGGAATGAATGAGGCAGTTAACAGTGCCTTGAGGGACAATGTACTAAAATGTCTCATTTTATACCTGATTGTGCTGGGTAAATTACTTTCCGTGTGCATATATTTCTATATTTTTATTTTTAAAAAAAGCATAAACCATCTAACTGGGGAAGAATGTTATTCGCTATCTTGATGTTATTTGCCAACACCAAGACTGTGGTTTTCATTACTTTCCTGGTACCCAGAGAAGGCAGATGGGAGAGAATATGCCCCATAGAATAGAGCTGGGGCAGTCTTGATTTGTGTGTGTGTTCACCCCTTTCAGAGGTAGTGCATGTGGCTCATTAGAGGAGCCGTGCAGGCCATGGGCAGCTGGAGAACTATCCTCGTCTTTATTGGCCTGCATCTGCAAAATATAGCAAAGAAAAACCTGGATGGATGGAGGATTCTGAACTATCAGTGTCTGGATGTGAAGAAGGGCACTGAACATATTAATTAATGATCCACTCCATTTCATATAGAGTTTTATAGGCAGACACCTCAAACCTCTGTTATACTATGGATTATAGTAATACAAGCATATAACATTGTTTAAAGTGTCTGTTGTTAAATTTCAAGCCCAAGAGCTGACATCACTGAAAAACAAGGCATAAAATATTTCAGCAAAGCATGGCTCTAAAACATCAATATGTCTACTTCAGTAACTAATATATTATTATTTTATATTCTAATCCAGCAAAACATACTTTCCAAGTAATTGAATTTCTCCTCTGTCAATCACAATTCATCTTTCTTATAATACTTCTGTTATTTTTACTGTTTATACTAAAATAAAATCTTTGGATAGGTTACTAAAAGCATACTCTCTGAAATAAAGCCAGTCTGATTATGGCTGTGATATCCACACAAATTCTTTGAGAATAAAGAGCTGCTCTTTTGATATTAGCTTGACAGTCTTCAACACTTAAGAAAATGGAACTGTAGAAATTTCCTTTTTTAGCTTCTTGATTGAATTTAATTTTTAAAATAACGAAGCATTCAAATGTTCTGGCAAGCAAGATATTCATGTATGATGAAGAAAATCATTAATTTGAAGGGGATCCCTGGGTTTATACCACTTTCTGCATTCTGATAGCAAAATACTGTCTGAATAATTGGGCCAATTGTTCAGAAGAAAGTCTGACCTGAAGAATATTTTTGCTGCTGCCTCTCAAGTTCCAAAGCAATGATTATGACGCTCTGTATTTTTTGTTCTAGCAAGTTACAAAAATACAGAATTATATTCTGACCTTGTTCTGATTTTTTGTTTAATGTTTCAGCTGCTTGACTCTGATACTTATTAATTTGCCCTCTCTTATGCTGATCATTTTTTTCTAAAGTAGTTTCTGGAATTTCTTGAACCAAGTTTAAACATTTTGTAGTTTTGGTGATAGAATTAGATGAGTAGAAGCTATTCAGAGAAGAATTGCAAATTTCAGGATGGAGCTTACAAAATGATAGAGAGAAAAATCTAGAAAAATCAGCACTCCAAGACTGATTTTAACCAAAAGATGGAGGAGACATAGTGTATCCATAATTAAAATGTAAGAAAGAACTCTTGTGGTTCAGTTTGGATTGTAACAAGGGTGAAGAAACAGAATTATTGATAGTTAAAAGGAAATCCAACTGAATTTTTTTACTTGTGATTTCTGGAGAAGATGAAGATTTAATTTATAATCCACAGTTACATTTTTTAGATTCCCTCTCTTTATTCCTTCAGCTCTCCTACCCAATAACAGAAGCCTAGTCATTCTATTTTTTCTCTACAGATCGCATTCACCAAAACTCAAAGGCTACACATACATATATCTTTAGTTCTAGCTCTCCCTTTCTCATATTCTCTTCATACAGAAGACAAATGCCCAAGAATTAGTTTGGCAAAGGCAAGGCTCACAAAATGAGGAAATGGAAGAAGTAGAGCAGGCAAGGGTCAACTGAGAACACACGGACAGTGTAATTTTCCTTTGTCACATGCCCATTGAAATGTCACAGGATAGATATATCCAGAATAAAAATTGCAAGGCAGAGTTTCCAGTCGTTTGCACTAATAATGAGCAGTTACTCATGTTTATCGTGTCTTTGGCATGGTGCTAAATATAAATTAGGGCTTAGTTATATTAGAACTAACTATGTATGATCTCAAAATAGAGCTGCTACACATTATTTCACTGATCATTAGTAATGCTTTGCTTTATACAATTCTAGTAATTAAAAAATATTCTGGTACAATGAAATCGTTGTAAGACACAGGGTTGGAAGATGTGGGTTCAAATGTCATTTCTATCTGTTTTTAGATGTGTCAAATAAAGATAACATCTTCCTTCATGTGACTGATACGGAAAATAAATTGGGAGATTTTTGAGAAAGTGCTGGATTTACCATAGGCAGTTAGTAAAAGGTAATACATTGACATTAGTTTGAAA
The DNA here is from genome assembly GCF_001604975.1 of Cebus imitator. NCBI lineage: Eukaryota > Metazoa > Chordata > Mammalia > Primates > Cebidae > Cebus > Cebus imitator. The sequence continues at coordinate 3,165,958 of NW_016107396.1, forward strand.
ATTTTCCTGGTGTGTTTTACCAGTTTTTATTATACTAATGTTATTTATGACTTTATTTCTTCTTCATTTAAACTACTTGGTCCAGATTCTAAGTTTATTTCCTTTTTATATTTCCTAAGCATATGTATACATACATATATATTCCTTACTTTACAACTAAATATCAGGATGATTTTAACACATTTTAGTAGAAATGTTTAATCTGACTATTCAAATTCCATCCAGTTGAGTTTCCCAAATACAATTTTCGTTTTTTTTTATTAATATGAACAGTGCACAAATAAGTGCCCTGAAAGAATTCCCCATTTACAAGGATGAAATTCAGGAAAATGCGACTACTTTTAAAAGGACCTAGTTAAATGAAGTCTACTGCCAAATTGCCGTGAAGATAACATTTGCAATGAACTTCTTCACTTCCATGGCATTTGATTTATGAACTATTACTTGTACAGACTCATTGTGACTTTTGATTTGTTTGTTTTCCAAAATATAAAAGAATATTCCTATTTTAGATTTCCTTGTAGAAAAAATGTAGTTGATATAATTTCTTTTTCTTCAAGTGTGCTTCATCTTTGTTCTGGGGGCTTCTGATTTAGAGCGTAGGTTAATCTCTGCAGTGTTTCTATCTGTAGTGGTAAAGCAGAAAATTTGAGATAAGCCTAAGACCTGTATGAGGTCATGTGGTAACCTTGATTTTGACCTTCCTGGTAATGAGTAATTTTCGCTACTCTTGAATATTCACTCAATTTACTCATTTATTGAGCATTTTTTAAGGCCATGAATGTTAACGCACCACTTTCTGGACTATGAAAGAAGTTCAGGGTTTTTGTCTAGCAGTGGTTGAAAGCAACAGCTTTGGAGCCAGATGACCTTGAGTTACACTGTTGACTCCACTGTGTAACTTCCGTGGGGCCTGGAGTAGTTCACCTAACCTTTCTGAAACTCCAAGTATAAATAATGACACCTGCCATATAGGAAAGTTGTGAGGAAAAAATATGGTGTTACATATAAATTATTTACAGTTCTTAGCTTGCTATTTGGGGTAATATTGAGGGGATTCTCTCCATGTAAATATCTCCAAGTCTCCTCAGTTGCCTTGTGACTGTAAATAATTGATGCATTAGAGACAATGGATCTTTCTGACTCTGATAGTGTTTTCTTACTGTATTTTTTAATATTAAGCAATTTCTGCAAAAACAATGAACAAAGTTTCAAAACCAAATAGTACTAACAGACCAGTAAAAGTGGTAGATTGCTGTCTCACTCCTTTTAAAGCCTCCCATACCCTAAAGGCATTCACTGTGAACCCTGGTAGCTGTTCCTGGTGGAATATACCTTCTTTACAGAACTAAACAGCACTTTGGGAGGCCGAGGTGGGTGGATCACGAGGTCAAGAGATCGAGACCATCCTGGCCAACATGGTGAAATTCCATCCCTACTAAAAATACAAAATTTAGCTGGGTGTGGTGGCGCACACCTGTAGTCCCAGCTACTCAGGAGGCTGAGGCAGGTGAATCACTTGAACCCAGGAGGTGGAGGTTGCAGTGAGCTGAGATTGTGCCACTGCACTCCAGCCTGGTGCCTGTTGATGAAGCAAGACTCTGTCTCAAAAAATAAATAAATTAATTAAATTAAATTAAATATGTTTCTAATGTTATTTATTGATGCTTTAAATTTATAAATTATCTATTGATGTCATTATAATTGGTAATGATTTAGTTTTCTTATATGCGTACTCATTTAAACCCTTGTTTCAATATAGTTGACTCTTTAAATAACTGTAAACATTCTACATGGTCCCAGTTCACTGTTTACATTATTATTATGTAAATATTGCCCATTGTTAAAGCAAGCAATGTACTATAATTAAATTTCCTTTGGTATATCTTTTTAAATTTTTCCTCTGGCAATGTTTTAAAACACAATGAATTTTAAATTGGATTTAAAATTCCAATTTGAAATGCAGGCTGGGAAAGCCAATACAAAATTCCCCCCAAATATTCAGATCTTCCTCTGAAGTGTTAATAGAATCTGTATAGGTTAATCTTATCTTTAGTTAATTAATCAATTTTGTCTGCTTAATCTTGTCTACTTCTTGGCTTATTTATTTAAAAAGTTTTTTTTTTTTTACAAAAAATATAAAGACAAGGTCTCACTACGTTGCCTAGGATGGTCTCAAACTTCTGAGCTCAAGCGATCCTCCCTCCTTGCCCTCCCCAAATGCTAAGATTACATGCTTAAGCCACCAAGCCTGGCCTTTATATGTTTATTTTTCTAGTTAAAAAATTTTTATAAAAAAAAAATGTATAGATGAGGTCTCTACTTTTTGGCTTTTTTAAAGGAAAGTTTTATCTTAAATCCAAAGTGTTGATTTTTGTTTCTTGTGAAACCTTGATACCCCAAAATTAGCTAAGAGAATTGGGCATATATACATGTCAATATTGTACATTTTCAGGTTATTTACAAAGCATTTATTGATGAATGTAGAAAGTAATTTTTAGGTTGCTGGAGAGAGATAGAAGAATTAGAAAATATGACATGTCATTGGAGAGTTTCTTACTTAGCGAAAATCGGCAGAAATCAAGTTACAGGAATTTTAAGAGCAATTACAACATCATATATCAACAAGAACAGCATAGTTCAACATCAGATTGTCAGTATATGTGTTTATTTTTATAAATAATCTTTTAAAATAATGTATGTTCCGTAAAAGTGTGATTTGAGTTTGGTTAATCAAAAACATCTCATTTTAAACTGGTTCTTACAGAGGCATTGTATAATATTAATTAATATAATAAAGAAGATTGATAAAGACAAGAGCCATGGGCCTTTCAGATGGGAGAAACCACATGCGGTGAGTAGAGGGTGGCAGAGGATGAGTGTAGAGAGAGGGGTGGGTATGCATGGCAGAGGAGTCCAAACGCAGCTTGCTGAGTGGAAGGAGATTCATGGAGAACCTTTGGCCTAAGGATCAGTAAAGTGTCCAGATTTCATATAGCAATACACCCTAGGTCACATAGTACCCTGGTGCCTATTTGAAAACTATCACTTCCTCAAGACTCTTTACTCGTATCTGCTGGAAAGTTTCGATAGTACATTTACAATGACATCACACGTAAATGATGTCTACTAGAGTTGCGCTACGGACAAGCTGTATAGCCACAAGCCGCAGCCTAGGAATGAGAGTCAGTTAATATTCGATGAAGGTGCAAATGTAATATTTGGAGAAAGACAGTTTTGGTAATTGTGCATAGGGGTAAGAGAAGAATGCCTCAGAGTTTGCTGTCATACAAACTTATAAGGTAATGGATTAGTTATGTGGCAGTAGCAGTGACTGGGGAAACAGAAAGAAACAGATCTGAAAAATCTTTCAGAACTTTCTTTCTTTTGGAAAGAAAGATCTGGCAGGATTTGGAAATGGAATGGATGCAGCAGGTGTCACAGAGAGAGGTGTCAAAAATAACAAACTGTGAAACAGAGTAAAGTATGTTGCAAAACAAATAATAACAATAGAAATAGAGATGCACGAAATAATGTATTTGCCTCTTTGTCCATTCTGGACGACTATGTCATAAATTTGTATAAAATTTTTATTACTTTCACTACAGAAGTAAAATGAAAAATTATTGAATAGCGGTTTATTCAAATTGTTAGTGTTCTTTCACTTAAATAATTTTGTTTTACATATGAGGTGTGGCCAACTTTACTAAATTATACAGTATATGATGATTTTATACATTTTATTAATTGTATTATATTATGTTGTATTTCTACCTTTGGCTAGTTTAAGGACATGGGAGGTACAATTTTACTTGAATTGTTTTACTATACTTTTTCATCCACTTGTATAGTCCTTTATCTTTTTTTTTTTCTTTTTGAGACAGGGTCTCATTCTGTTGCCCAGGCTGGCATGCAGTGGCATGATCACAGCTACAGCCTCAACCTCCTGGGCTTGGCTCAGGTGATCCTCCCACGTCAGCCTCTGGAGTAGCTGGAACTACCGGCTCACACTACCATGCCTGGCTACTTTTTTGTATTTTTGGTAGAGATAGTGTTTCACTATGTTGCCCAGGCTGGTCTGAACTCCTGGTCTTGAAGCATCTGCCTGCCACAGCCTCCCAAAGTGCTGGGATTACAGGCGTAAGCCACTATGCCCAAATGTTGGCTTCTTGAGATTTCTAAAGACCCTGTCTCCTAAGCCAACCCAAATACCCAGTGCAGGATCTTGAGACCTAGGAAGGAAAGAAAAGCACCTGAGTGAGGAAGAACAGAAGGTGAAATCTACAACTGTATTTCTCTCCTAGGTCTCCAGACAATTGATTTGATAAGGTTGCTACACCCAGTCTTTGTACTTTTTAGAGAAATCCCTCCAATTCTCTGTATTATGTAGGCAGTCACTGAGTTTAGTTACAATGATTAGGAATGATATAGTTTTTCTGAACCTTTATACTTCTAGCCTTCTTTCATGACTGTTACTCCTGTGCTTCCCTTTCCCCAGTAGCTGTCACAAGTTTGGGATGTGTTTTATATCCGATTACTTACTCTGCACAGACAAACATATATACTAGAGTGACCATGCATGGGAACCTCAGAGGTGACTGTTTTACAGGGAGTCAGGTTATGGAGAAACCCTCTTCTGATCTGAAAGTAAATTAGATCTTGTTCACAATGAGCACCATGCTTGCATATGCTCCTCCTCCCACTAGGGGGTCATAGGAGGAGTTTCCGGAAAGGAGGGAAGATGTACTTGTCTGGTAGCAGGTTCTGCAAAGATTTAGGATATTGAGATAAAGGGGAGCCCCCTCTGCAGCCAGTGGACTGAAAAACTAAAACCACCAGACATGACATCAACACCCACATTTGGCTCTTATAGACATGCTGACTAGGCTTGCAGGCTTGTTTACTTTTGACCAGCAAGAAAATTGAAATTTAATTTTGCATGTTCTTCACATGTACCCCAAAACCTAAAATGCAATAAAATAAATAAATGGAAAAAAAAAGAAAATTGAAATTTAATACCTTAAAATAAGACAAATACTCTTTGGTTTAACACAGGACCACACCACACCTTAATATTATCTGTCATGTTCTTGAAGGCATTTCTGTTTATCTCTGGTCTTGACTAACTTACTTCCAAAAAACCCCACACAATCCCAGACTCTGATTCTGAACATACAACAAAGCACAGATCAGTTTTTTGCTGTAACCCCATTTGTATCGCACAGCCTTTTGTCTCTTGCTGAGATGTTATACAGGACTGTTCTGAATGTTCGTTTTTTGCCCTCTACTCACATGGGGGGATTGGATATAACAAGCTACGTCTCACTCTTAGGGAAAATCTTTCTAATAGATCCTGCTCCTCCCTATTTGTCACCATTTTGCCACTTTTCATTTTTCCTACTAATCCAAGTGTACCCTGGTTTTCTTTTTTGATTTCCACCATTCACACTCTAAAGGAGAAACCAAAACTCTGTATGAAGGATCAGCAGATTCATCTAGAAAAGACTGGTTTGTTCTCCAGACCACAGAGGGCCAGGGGACCCAGGCTTAATGCCATCCTTTTAGTCTACAGTTGTTGTCAGTAGAGCCAATTTTGCTTGTCTTTTACATGCCTGCTATGGAAAGGCTGATTCAGGCAATTGGTAGTATGCAAATTCAAAAGGAGTATATCTTTAATCATAAAAGGATCCCTTAGTCAAAGCTGAGCTCCTGTATCATACTTCGGTTTAGCAGCACTGCAGTATTCCAGTTTATTCTCTTTTTAAAAAACATAAAATAATAACACAGAATCTCAACAGAGTAGCATTTGCAAGTGTATTACATCTGTGATCTCAGGATCTTCATGACCCATTTGTCTGAATAGAATGGCTGAGCGTTTGGAGGTCCATAGTATAGAAGGAAGGTTTCAATTGGTTTGATAAAACTTAATGATGGAATAATGTTGCATGCTGTTCTCCATGTGGGACAGCACCGTATGTCAAGCAATGCACTGATTCATTATTCTTGCACTTGGGAATAGGTTTTTTTTTTAGTCAACTTTATGAAGAGTCTAATGTTATACATGGATTTTCAACTGTGCAGGGGATTCATGCTTGTCAATCCCCACATTGTTCAAAGGTTAACTGTATTTATATACCACAGCCTATAGTGCTATGAGACAAACCACTTCCTTTAAACAAGCTGTCACAAAGCTACAGAGAATAGATCTTTTTATTTCCTGTGTTATCTATTTTATAGACATGTTACCTTTTTTTTTCTTTTTTTTCAGACAGAGTCTAGCTCTGTTGCCCTGGCTGGAATGCAGTGGTACAATCTTGGCTCACTGCAACCTCAATCTCCTGGGTTCAAACAATTCTCCTACCTCAGCATCCTGAGTAGCTGGGATTACAGGTGCCCGTCACCACGCCCAGCTAATTTTTGCATTTTTACTAGAGATGGGGTTTCACCACATTGGCCAGGCTGGTCTTGAACTCCTGACCTCAGGTGATCTGCTCGCCTTGGCCTCCCAAAGTGCTGGGATTACAGGCATGAGCAACCGCGCCAGGTGGACATGTTACCTACTTTTTTCCTAAGTAATTAATTAATTTCATTTATCTTGGGCAAAGACAAAAATTGGATATAAATTAAGAAGGAAATACAACTGAAAAGTCAGTCAGTATAAGATAAGATGTACAATTTAAAAATCTTAGTATTCTCAAACTTTTAATAAACCAAGCTCTACTTTTTCCTTGCCTTGTACACATTCCAAGAGAATCTGAAGTTAGTATTTTACTGAAATTTTTTTAAATTTTTTTTTTTTTGAGACGGAGTTTCGCCCTTGTTACCCAGGCCGGAGTGCAATGGCGCGATCTTGGCTCACTGCAACCTCCGCCTCCTGGCTTCAGGCAGTTCTCCTGCCTCAGCCTCCTGAGTAGCTGTGATTACAGGCACGCGCCACCATGCCCAGCTAATTTTTTTTGTATTTTTAGTAGAGACGGAGTTTCACCATGTTGACCAGGATGGTCTCGATCTCTTGACCTCGTGATCCACCTGCCTTGGCCTCCCGAAGTGCTGGGATTACAGGCGTGAGCCACCGCGCCCGGCAATTTTTTAAAGTTTTTATTATTAATTAATTATTATTTGAGACAGGCTGTCACTCTGTCACCCAAGCTGGAGTGCAATAGAGCAATCTTGGCTCACTGAAACCTCTGCCTCGTGGGCTCTGGTCATCCTCTCATTTCAGCTTCCTGACTAGCTGAGTAGCTGGGACTATAGGCGCACGCCATCATGCCTGGCTAATTTTTTTCTTTTTTTGTATAGATGGGGTTTCACCATGTGGCCCAGGCTGTTCTTGACCTCCTGGGCTCAAACAATCTGCCTACCTCGGCCTCCCAAAATGTTGGAATTACAGGGCATGAGCCACTGCGCCCGGCCTAAAAAAATTTCTTGTCCACCTGCAAAGTAGTATTAATTCACCTGGTGGTATTAATTCATCTTCTCACTCTTTCAGTCATCCATCAATTTGTACCAAGCCTCATATCCATCAACAAAATGTCTTTTATCTCCACAGACATTCGATCAGTGCAAGGCAGGCTTCAAATCTCAAACTCATACAAGGGCAAATTTACTTTTAACAGATGTATATTCAAAAATTAAAAAGCAAAACAAATTGCTCCTGGCAAGTTCAGACTCCCTCAAGGCAAGGACAGCATAAAAATGGCAGGGAGCAGTACTAAGTCATTCATGACTAAAGCTCATGAACTAACTGAACTGTACTGAACTGAACCAAGCAACACATTAGAAATATGGGGGGTATACTGGCCCCACCATTTTTATTCCTTCTAACTCCAGGCACCATAGAGAGAGAAATGACTAAATCTCTATTTTAATAGCTGCTGTCAAGAGTTTTTCTCTGTAGGGCCTATTTCAGCAGTTCCTGGTGGTAATATATGGCATTTCCCTGATTAACAGCCATTTTATAACCAGTGTAATTGACCACAAATCAGAGAAATGTCATAATGTAGCAAGAAAACATTCCCATCTCCGTCATAGCCTTGGCTTGGTTTTCTAGAGGAATTATTACTTCAGTAGTTTGTGGGTTTTCATTACTTTAAATAATGCACTACCTGAACTACAAAAAAAGACATTTAAACTAACGAACATTTCTATCTCCTAATCCTTTCTACCATGCTTTTCTTTAGATTTCCCTTTCTCTTAGAAAAAAAATGCCTAAACGTAATTTTTTTCTTTATTTTTATAATATCAGTGTTTATGGGGAAATAGAGGCAAGGGCAGGACTGGGGGAGCATGAGGTGATTAAGGCACTCAGCTCAGGTGCAAAATTTAAAGGTGCATTAAAAAATTCTGCAGGCAAGATAAAAATATTTTAATGCAGTATGTAAAAAATCAAAATTATGCAATAAACAAGATACATGATGAACAAATTTGATCTCTGTTATAAATGACACTTTAATAGTACACAATCCTTTGGACTGTGTACTACAGGCAAAATAAAACTCCTTGCATGCATAATTCTGCACAGCAAATAGCTCTTATTGCCATCTGAAGAGTGACTGTAGAAAGCTAAAACCTGTGTTCCTATGGGACAAGTGGACTCAATCTTCATTTTTATAATATCAGTGTCTGTGGGGAAACAGAGGCAAAGACAGGGCCCTGGTATTATTAAAATCTTAAAGACAGGATTGGTTCCTGAACTCGCAGAACTCACTTCACTCACTTCCTCCCTATTCCCAGCCCTGGGCAAGGGTATGAGATAGGAGGAAGTGACCATAAAGTCACGGGGTTGAATCCACTTGTGCAATAGAAACACAGGTTTTGGCTTTTTATAGTCATGCTTCAGATTGTAATAAGAGGTACCTGCTGTGCAGAATTAGGTATGTAGGGAGTTTTATTTCACCTGTAATACACAGCCCGAAGAATTGTACTATTAAAATGTTACTTATAATGGAGATAGAACTTATAATTCTATATCGGCCTCTACTGAGACCAAAACATGCCAAATATAAATGATTTTTAAATCTCTTTTCTTTCTGACGTAACACCAACACTACCTATTGTAAAAAAATAAGTATTTCCTCATTTGCGCTGGCCACTATTATGCATATTAGAAATATACAGTTAACAAAACCTCATGTCTTTCCTTGAGAAGATGAAATGCCAAAAATATATACATCTATTATGCATCAATAAAATTTTTTTAATTAAAAAAAAAGATGGCTATTAATTAGTCCATGATCGTGGTGGTTTGACAAGTCTATGAGATAAGTACACCAGAGAGAGGGAATGTAAATCAGATGAGGTGTTAGGTTTCATAGAAATGATGGTATTTGAATTAAATCCTGAAGGTCTGGGAGAAATAAGTTAGACAAAGAAGAGAGATGAAGGATGAGGCATTCCAAGGAAGAAATAATACTGAAAACATGAAGGCTTGGAATAGTAGCATGTTTGGGAGGAATTGCGAATACTTTGGTAAGGTTGGGAAGAGAGATATGAGACAGAAAACAGTAGGGAATGAAACTGGGGAGAGAAACAGGTGGCAATTCAAATGAGAAACAAGAGATACGTGCATGAGATAATAAACCGGCTTGTATAGAGAGCAGCCATGTTTAATGATATATTCTTAAAACAAAACCCATAATATAGCAGTAGATATTTTGTGCATTTTGACCCTTGAATAAGAAATAAAATACAAGAAAAATGTATTTAGGGCTGGGCATGGTGGCACATGCCTGTAATCCCAGCACTTTTGGAGGCCGAGGTGGGAGGACTGCTTGAGGTCAGGAGTTTGAGACCATCCTGATCAACACGATGAAACCCCATCTCTACTCAAAAGAAAAAAATTAGCTGAATGGTGGCACACACCTGTAATCCCATATACTCAGGAGGCTGAGGCAGGAGAATCACTTGAACCTGGGAGGCAGAGGCTACAGTGAGCCAAGATCACACCATTGTACTCCAGCCTGGGTGACAGAGCAAGACTTTGTCTCAAAAAAAAAAAAAAGAAAAATGTATTTAATTTTGTTTTTCTTTTTAGAGACAGGGTCTTACACTTTCACCCAGGCTGGTGTATATTAGTGTGATCACAACTCACCGTAACTTCAAACCGCTGACCTAAAGTGATCCTCCTGCCTCAGCCTTCCAAGTAGGTATGCCTATGAGCTCATGCTGCCACACCTGGCTAAATTTTTTAAAAACGTTTTCTAGAGAAAGGATCTTGCTATGCTTCCCTGACTGGTCTCAAATTCTTGGCCCCAAGTGATCCTCCTGCCTCAGCCTCCCAAAACACTGGGATCACAGGCATGAACCACTACGGATGGCCTGGGTTTGATACTCTTAAAAACTTATTATGCTAAAAGTTACTATATGTTACATGCAGGTGAAGTGATGCTATAGAAATAAGACTTACAAATTATGAAATATTACCCCAGTTGAAGTGAGATAGGCAGACAAAATTTATAAAACTAGTGAGAAAGTTTACTTGCATTAAATAGATTATAGAATCATCACAAAAATCATGCTAAAGAAATTATATTCTCCAATGGTGTGATAGAATATCTTATCAGTAACAACACAATTAACTGGAATGTAATAAAATCTATGGCCACACTTACGTTTTACATCATTTGCTAACTTCTTGGCTTCATTAAGAATCCTGAAGCTTTTCTGAAGAGAGCCTTTGGCATCTTCCTTTAATAAACCCCGAGGACCTGTTGCCTGTGGACAGAAAAATCAAAGTCATACATCTAAAACTGTGAAATAATGGAGTGAAGGGATCCAGAAGGCAGTAGGCACAAAGAGTTTCCCTTTGGGAATGAGTTCTGGGCTGCAGATCCAGAATTGCAAATTATTAGCACATGTTTGGTAGTTACAGTTAGGAGACTGTTTATTACGGTATGAGAAGAAGATCTAGAACAAAGTTCTTGGGAACTTCAGTGTTTAGGGAGTAGGCAGAGAAAGTGGAGCTGACAAGGTGACTGAGAGTCCAGAGAGGAAAAGGAGAAATGAGGAGAGCATGACATTATGGAAATTAAGAGATGCAGAAGTGACTCAACGCATGATGGCTGGCGGTGTTGCAAGGATGTAACTGATCAGTATTATCACGTGCTGCGGAGGTCAAGCAAATGAAGAACTAAACACGTCCCCTGACTTTATCCCTAAGCAAATTTCACTCTAGTTGTGGTGGGAGAGGGGAGCATTTCCTGAACCTCCCAAGTGCTGAAATAAGAAAGAACACTGCTCCTTTTAAAAAATGCATCTTAAAGCAGTATGGCAAAACACAATCTTCTAAATGACAACCTCTGAGCCACAATTATCTCCAAGCAAAGATATATTTGTTTAGGCTTAGATTTAAAAAGATGACACAAAGTTAATAGAATGATATGTAAAAGGAATGTTTAACTTCAATGTCTAGTTACCCATTTTAATGGTGTTTGCTCCTTAGCAATCATTACATAATTCATATATGCCAAGAAATAAATCAAATCGGATCTTATGTGTAAATTTTAAATTGGAAAAGCATTGCGAGTGCAAGAAGGGCTGGAGAATGCTAAATACTTACTGTTGAAGATACAAATCTGAACTCAGATGATCACAGACAGAGCACTCATTAAAGGCATCTGTACTGCTTTAGTTACACTATTTTTATCAGTCACATTATTTGAACATTAAACTAGAAAAATTACAGAACTTGGTATGGCTGTGGTCAAATTTATTTTATTGTATTATTCTAACAGCTTTCAGGTAAATAATCGATTGCTCATAGAACAGACTCATTGTACAATACTATGACATCTACAAAAAGATATATTGGAAATATCTACATAAATAAAAAGGGGCACTGAAAATAGTTCTTACAAAAGACAACCTTGGCAAATTATTCTCCAGAAAACTAATGAATGTTTTCCACTGGGAAAACAGGAATTCTCATTTCTACAGTTCCCTTGGGAATTAGATACACTAACATCACATGTGTCATTTATCTTGGAAAAAAAAAGTGTCAAAATTAATGGCAAAGATACAATGCACTTTAACTCACAAAGTAAGCCTCAAGTTACCCACTCAGATTCTAGATTTATTCCAAATTTACACATTGTTTTTAATCCCTTGCTTATAGGTTTTCCGAATCAAAACAGTTAAGAGACAGGAAATTACAATGAAAGAAAGTGTGACGATTCTCTAAACAGACACATGAAAACAGTAGAAGTGACAGCTGACAATCTGTTTGACAATGAGCAAAGAGAAGAGAAACTCTAAAAAGTGGAGACAAGAATATTTTAAAGCTCAGGAATCTGAGCCAATTTGGAAAGAGATAAAATGTATAGAGATAAAGTAGGTCTCAGTAGATGCCAACCTTATTGTAGTAAAATAACCAGGGATGATAATACAACTCTGAATCATCAAGATAATATGGGTCATTTATAGTACTAGATAAAACTAGACAAAAAAGAAAGAAAAGAAAAAAGAAAATAGCTTTCCCCAGAGCCTTGGTGAATGCTTTTTGTAAGAATATGATCTGAGAAGCATTTAAAATCATAATTTTAAAGCTAACCTCAGGTGTGCAAAGTGAGGTACAGGATAAAACTAGAGAGAGAAGGTTGATTTGCTGGGCACAAGAAAATAAAAGGAATAGCATCAGTAGCAAATTGGATATATAAAATGTGGTACATATACACCATGAAATACTATGCAGTCATAAAACGAATGCGATCACGTCCTTTGCAGGAACATGAATTGAGCTGCAGCCCATTATTCTTAGCAAACTAACACAGAAACAGAAAGTCAAATGCCACATGTTCTCACTTATAATTGGGAGCTAAACAATGAGAACATATGGAGACAAAGAGGAGAACAACATACACTGGGGCCTATTTGAGGGTAGATAGTGGGAGGAGGGAGAGAATCAGAGAAATAACTATTGGGTAGCAGGCTTAATTCATGTGTGCTGAAATCTGTACAACAAACCTCCATGATAAGAGTTTACCTATATAACAAGCCCGCACGTGTACCCTTGAACCTAAAATACAAGTTTCAAAAATTAAAAAATTAAAAAAAATTTTTAAAAAGAAAATGAAGGGAATAGGTGAGAGAGAAAAGAGGAATATGGCCCAAACAACAGCCAAAGAGGCTGAAATCCGAGCTGTGGAAATTGTGAAGGGACTATGACTAGAGGTGACCAATACTTTTTAATATTTTTATTGAGGTAAAACTGGCAAAAATAAACCATGCATACTTAAAATTTACGATTGGATAAGTTTTGAATATGTACACCCATGAGACCATTACCACAACGTTGGTAGAGTATACATCCATCATTCCTTTTGAATCTCTTCCTTCTATCTTTCCTTCTGTTCCCTCTGGTTGCTTTCCATCACTGTCGGTTTGCACTTCATAGAATCTATATAAACAGAATCATTCTGTATGTACTCTCTTTTTGTCTGACTTATTTCACTCAACATAGTTTAGACATTATTCTTAGCAAACTAACACAGGAACAGAAAGTCAAATGCCGCATGTTCTAAACTATGTTGTCTAACTATGTCAACATGTTGTCTAAAGTATGTTGAGTGAAAGATATACTTTGTCCATGTTGTGTGTGTATCCATATTTGGTCCTTTTGATTGGTAAGTAGTATTTCATTGGATACATACACATCTGTACAATTTTTTGGGTGAACATACACCATGATTTATCTTGGAGTGAATACATAAAAGCAGAATGCTTGGATCATACAGTAACTTATGTTTACATTTTAAAGAAATTATCAACCTGTTTTCTAAAGTATATGCAGTATTTATATTGCCACCATCAGTGTATGAAGTTCCATTTGTCTACACCTTTGTTGATACTTGGTATAACCTGTCTTTTAAAATTTTAGACATTCTAATTGGTTATCGTTTTGGTTTTATTTTGTGTTTTCCTTATGACTAATAACATTGAGCTTGCCCATATCTTTGTGAATATTCAGGGTAGCCTGTCTTTTAAAATTTTAGACATTATAATTGGTCATCATTTTGATTTTGCTTTGTGTTTTCCTTATGACTAATAACACTGAGCATCTTTTCACAAGCTTATTTTCCACCTTCTTTGGTGGCGTATTTGTTTTATTCATTTATTTATTTACTTACTTAATTTTTAATTGTACTTTAGGTTCTGGGGTACATGTGCAGATCATGCAGTATTGTTGCATAGGTACACACATGGCAATGTGGTTTGCTGCCTCCATCCCCCCATCACCTACATCTGGCATTTCTCCCCATGTTATTCCTCCCTGATCTCCCCAACCCCCCTGCTGTACCTCCCTTAGCCCCCCAACAGACCCCAGTGTGTGATGCTTCCCTCCCTGAGTCCATGTGTGCTCATTGTTCATCACCCGCCTATGAGTGAGAACATGTGGTGTTTGATTTTCTATTCTTGTGTCATTTTGCTGAAAATAATGGTTTCCAGATTCATCCATGTTCCTGCAAAGGACACAAATTCATCATTTTTTATGGCTGCATAGTATTCCATGGTGTATATGTGCCACATTTTCCTTGTCTAGTCTACCATCGAAGGGCCTTTGGGTTGGTTCCAGGTTTTTGCTATTGTAAACAGTGCTGCTATGAACATATGTGACCATGTGTCTTTATAATAGAAGGATTTATAATCCTTTGGGTATATACCCAGTAATGGGATTGCTGAGTCAAATGGAATTTTTATTTCTAGGTCCTTGAGTAAGCGCCACACTGTCTTCCACAATGGTTGAACTAATTTACACTCCCATCAACAAAGTAAAAGTGTTCCTATTTCTCCACATCCTCTCCAGCATCTGTTTCCAGATTTTTTAATGATCACCATTCTAACTGGTATGAGGTGGTATCTCAATGTGGTTTTGACTTGCATTTTTCTAGTAGTCAGTGACGATGAGTATTTCTTGTTATGTTTGTTGACCTCATATATATCTTCTTCTGAAAAGTGTCTGTTCATATCCTTCGCCCACTTTTGGATGGGTTTGCTTGCTTGTTTTTTTTTCTTGTAAATCTGTTTTAGTTCTTTGTAGATTCTAGATATTAGCACTTTGTCAGATGGGTAGATTGCAAAAATTTTTACCCATTCTGTTGGTTTCCGGTTCACTCTAATGATTGTTTCTTTTGCTGTGCAGAAGCTCTGGAGTTGAATTACGTCCCATTTGTCTATTTTGGCTTTTGTTGCCAATGCTTTTGGTGTTTTAGTCACGAAGTCCTTGACTATGCCTATGTCCTGAATGGTTTCGCCTAGGTTTTCTTACAGGATTTTTATGGTGTTAGGTCTTATGTGTAAGTCCTTAATCCATCTGAAGTTAATTTTAGTGTAAGGTGTGAGGAAGGGGTCCAGTTTTTCTGCACACTGCTAGCCAGTTTTCCCAACACTGTTGGCATTGCCTCCAGGGCCTCTGTTCTGTTCTATTGGTCTATATCTCTGTTTTGGTACCAGAACTGTGCTGTTTAAATTACTGTAGCCTTGTAGTATAGTTTGAAATAAGATAGTGTGATGCCTCTGGCTTTGTTCTTTTTACTTAAGATTGTCTTGGCTATGTGGGCTCTCTTTTGGATCCATATGAAGTTTAAGGTGGTTTTTTTCCAGTTCTGTGAAGAAGGTCATTGGTAGCTTGATGGGGATAGCATTGAATCTATAAATTACTTTGGGCAGTATGGCCATTTTCATGATATTGATTCTTTCTAACCATGAGCATGGGATGTTTCTCCATTTGTTTGTGTTCTCTCTTATTTCCTTGAGTAGTGGTTTGTAGTTCTCCTTGAAGAGGTTCTTTACATCCTTTTTTGGTTGTATTCCTAGTTATTTTATTCTCTTTTTAGAAATTGTGAATGGGAGTTTGCTCATGATTTGGCTTTCTGTTAGTCTGTTATTGGTGTCTAGAAATGCTTGTGATTTCTGCACATTGATTTTGTATCCTGAGACTTTGCTGAAGTTGCTTATCAGTTTAAGGAGATTTGGGGCTGAAATGATAGGATCTTCTAAATATACAACCATGTCATCTGCAAATAGAGACAATTTGACTTCCTCTTTTCCTAATTGAATACCCTTTATTTTTTTTTTTCTTGCCTAATTGCTCTGGCTAGAACTCCCAATACTATATTGAATAGGAGTGGTGAGGGACGGCATCCTTGTCTAGTGCTGGATTTCAAAGGGAATGCTTCCAATTTTTGCCCATTCAGTGTGATATTGTCTGTAGGTTTGTCATAAATAGCTTTTATTGTTTTGAGATATGTGCCTTTGATACTTAGTTTATTGAGAGTTTTTAGCATAAAGAGCTGATGAATTTTGTCAAAGGCCTTATCTGCATCTATTGAGATAATCATGTGGTTTTTGTCTTTGGTTCTGTGTATGTGGTGGATTACATTTATAGACTTGCGTATGTTGAACCAGACTTGCATCCCTGGAATGAAGCCTACTTGATTGTGATGGATAGGCTTTTTCATGTGCTGTTGCAATCGGTTTGCCAGTATTTTATTGAAGATTTTTGCATCTATGTTCATCATGGATATTGGTCTGAAGTTTTCTTTTCTTGTTGAGTCTCTGCCAGGTTTTGGTATCAGGATAATGTGTGTCTCATAAAATGATTTGGGAAGAATTCCCTCTTTTTGTATTATTTGGAATAATTTCAGAAGGAATGGTACTAGCTCCTCATTGTACATCATGTAGAATTCAGCTGTGAACCCGTCTGAACCTGGACTATTTTTGGCTGGTAGGCTATTAACTGCTGACTCAACTTCAGCCTTTGTTATTGTTCTATTCAAAGTTTCAACTTCTTCCTGGTTTAGGCTTGGGAGGGTGCAAGTGCCCAGGAATTTATCCATTTCTTCCCGGTTTACTTGTTTATGTGCATAGAGTTGTTTGTAGTAATCTCTAATGGTAGTTTGCATTTTTGTGGAATCAGTGATGATATCCCCTTTATCATTTTTTATTGCATCTACTTGATTCATTTTTTTCTTTTTTATTAATCTGGCTAGTGGTCTGTCTATTTTGTTGATCTTTTCAAAAAACCAGCTCCTGGATTTATTGATTTTTTGAAGGGTTTTTTGTGTCTCTATCTCCTTCAGTTCTGCTCTGATCTTAGTTATTTCTTGTCTTCTGCTAGCTTTTGAGGTGTTTTGATCTTGCTCCTCTAGTTCTTTCAATTTTGATGATAGGCTGTTGATTTTAGATCTTTCCTTACTTCTCATGTGGGCATTTATTGCTATAAATTTCCCTCTAGACACTGCTTTACATGGGTCCCAGAGATTCTGGTACATTGTGTCTTCTTTTTCATTGGTTTGAAAGAGCATCTCTATTTCTGCCTTCATTTCATTGTTTATCCAGTCTACATTCAGGAGCCAGTTGTTCAGTTTCAATGAAGCTGTGTGGTTCTGAGTTAGTTTCTGAATTCTGAGTTCTAGTTTGATTGCCCTGTGATCTGAGAGACTGTTGGTTTTGGTTTCCATTCTTTTGCATTTAATGAGGAGTGATTTACTTCCAATTATGTGGCCAGTTTTAGAGTAGGTGCAATGCGGTGCTGAGAAGAATGTGTATTCTATGGATTTAGGGTGGGGATTTCTGTAGATGTCTCTGTTAGGTCCGCTTGGTCCAGATCTGAGTTCAAGTCCTGGATATCCTTGTTAATTTTCTGTCTTGTTGATCTGTCTAATTTGACAGGTGAGTGTTAAAGTCTCCCACTATTATTGTATGGGAGTCTAAGTCTCTTTCTAGGTCATTAAGAACGTGCTTTATATACCTGGGTGCTCCTGTATTAGGTGCATACATATTTAGGATCATTAGCTCTTCTTGATGCATTGATCCTTTTACCATTATGTAATGCCCTTTTTTGTCTCTTTTGATCTTTGTTGTTTAAAGTCTATTTTATCAGAGACTAGGATTGCAACTCCTGCTTTTTTTTGCTCTCCATTTGCCTGATAAATCTTCCTCCATCCCTTTATTTTGAGCCTATGTGTGTCCTTGAACGTGAAATGGGTTTCCTGGATACAGCACACCAATGGGTTTTGATGTTTTATACAATTTGCCAGTCTGTGTCTTTTGATTGGGGCATTTAGTTCTTTTACATTTAAGGTTAATATTGTTATGTGTGAATTTGATCCTGCCATTTTGATGCTAGCTGGATGTTTTGCCCATTGGTTGACGCATTTTATTTTTTTCATTTTGTCAATGGTCTTTACCATTTGGTACATTTTTGGAGTGGCTGGTACTTGTTGTTCCTTTCTTTGTTTAGTGCTTCTTTCAGGAGCTCTTGTAAAGCAGGCCTGGTGGTGATGAAATCTCTCAGCAATTGCTTGTCTGTAAAGGATTTTCTTTCTCTTTCACTTATGAAGCTTAGTTTGGCTGGATATGAAATTCTAGGTTGAAAGTTCTTTTCTTTATGGATGTCAAATATTGGCCCCCACTCTGTTCTGGTTTGGAGGGTTTCTGCGGAGAGATCCATCATGAGTCTGATGGGCTTCCCTTTGTGGGTAACCCGACCTTTCTCTCTGGCTGCCCTTAGCATTTTTTCCTTTATTTCAACCCTGTTGAATATGGCAATTATGTGCCTTAGGGTTGCTCTTCTTGAGGAATATCTTTGTGGTGTTCTCTGTATTTCCTGGACTTGAATGGTGGTCTGGCCTGCTAGGTTGGGGAAGTTTTCCTGGATAATATAGTGAAGAATATTTTCCAGCCTGGATTCATTCTCTCCGTCACATTTAGGTACACCTGTCAAATGTAGATTAGGTCTTTTCACATAATCCCATGTTTCTTGGAGGCTTTATTCATTTCTTTTAACTCTTTTTTCTCTATTCTTTTCTTCTTATTTTATTTCATTGAGTTGATCTTCAGTCTCTGATATCCTTTTTTCTGCTTGGTTAATTTGGCTATTGAAACTTGTGTATGCTTCATGAAATTCTCATGCTGTGTTTTTCAGCTCCATCAAGTCATTTATATTCTTCTCTAAACTGTTTATTCTAATTAGCATCTCATCTAACCTTTCTTCTAGGTTCTTAGTTTCTTTGCATTGAGTTAGCACATGTTCTTTTATCCCTGAGAAGTTTGTTATCACTCACTTTCTGAAGCCTGTTTCTGTTAATTCCTCAGATTCATTCTCCATCCATCTTTGATCCTAGCTGGTGAAGAGTTGTGATCCTTTGGAGGAGGAGAGGCCTTCTGGTTTTTGGTGTTTTCATCCTTTTGCGCTGGTTTCTTCCCACAGGCTTTATCTACCTGTGGTCTTTGTAGTCAGTGACTTTTGGATGGGGTCTCTGAGTGGATGTCCTTTTTGTTGATGACTAAGTTCTTTCTTTCTGTTTCTTAGTTTTCCTTCTAACAGTTAGGCCCCTCTGCTGCAGGACTGCTGGAGGTCCACTCCAGACCCTGCTTGCCTGGGGATCACCCATGGGGGCTGCAGAACAGTAAAGGTTGCTGCGAGTTTCTTCTTCGGTTATCTTTGCCCCAGAAAGGTACCTGCCCAGATGCCAGACTGAGCTCTCCTTTATGAGGTGTCTTTTTGGGCATAGGGGAATTGGGGGCTGCTTGAGGAGGCAGTCTGTCCCTTATAGGAGCTCAAGTGTTGTGCTGAGAGCTCCGTTGTTCTGTGCAGAGATGCTGGGCAGGTATTTTTAAGTCTGCTACAGTGGAGCTCATAACTGCCTCTTTTCCCAGGTTCTCTGTCCTAGGAAGGTAGGCTTTATTTATAAGAGCCTGTCATGCTGCTGCCTTTTTTTCATACATGTCCTGCCCTGCATGGAGTAGTATAGTCACAGTCTGCCAGCAGAGTCATTGCTGAGCTGCTGCTGGCTCTGCCCAGCTGCTGCGTGAACTGCCTCAGTAGTGGTGGATGCCCTTCCCCCCACTGAGCTGGACCGTCCCGGGTCCAACTGCTGCTTGCTGGGAAACTCTCAATCCAGAGTGTTTCAGATTGCTTGTTTTGTGGGGGTGGTATCCATTGAGCCAGATCACTTGGCTCCCTGTCTCTGCCCCCTCCCTCTCAGTTGAATGGGCAGCTCTGTCTTCCAGGTATTCCAGGCACCAGTTGAAAAGGTCCCCCAGATTTGTGTGAATTTCTGTGCGCCAACCCAGCACTGGCTGAAACCATCATGCTGAAAACTCATGGCGCTTTTTGGCCCAGGAATATCTTGGTCTGTGGGCAGTGAAAATTTGTTTGGAAATGTGGTGGGCACTCACCCTCTACACTGTTCTTGCTGGGAACTGCACTCCAAACCTGTTCCTATTCGACCATCTTGGATCGATAATCGATGATGTATTTGTTTAAATCTTTCATTCAGTTATTTGCTCTTATTTTTGAGTTTTAAAGGATATATGTGAATAATCTGGATACAAGTACTTTATCAGAGAGGTAATTTGGAAATATATATTCTACTTGTTTGTTGTTATCTTTCAATTTTTTAAAAAGGGATTTTTCAAAGGAAAGAAGTTCTCAATTTTGATGAAGTTTAAGTTGTTATTATTTTTTTCCTTTTGAGGATATGCGCTTGGTGTTGTATCTAAGAATCTTTGCTTTACCCAAGATCACAAAGATTTCTCTTATATATTTTTAGATGTTTTATATTATTATGTTTTACCGTTAGTTGTAAAAACATCTGTTTTGAGTTAATTTTGGAGTATGGTGCAAGATACAGACTGAAGTTCATTTTTTTTGTTGTTCATGGATATTCAATTCCTCTAGTAGAATTTGTTAAATACATCTTGTATTGCTTTTGTATTTTTGTCAGAAATCATTTGAACATACTTGTCTGGATCTATATCTGGACTCTTTAATCTGTTCTAATAATCTGTTTGTCAATATTGATACCAACACCATGCTTTCTGATTACCATAGCTTGGTAGTAGGTATTAAAGTCAGGTAGTATAAACTTTCCAACATTTTTATTCTTTCCAATTCCATATGAATTCTAAAATGTACCTATCAACTTTAGAAAAAAAGCTTGCTAGGATTTTTACTGGGATTGCATTGATGTGTACAACAATACATATAAAACTAAGATTATAGGAATATTGAATCTTCTGATTTATGAACATGATATATCTCTTGATTTATTTAGGTCTTCTTTATCTCCAGAGTATATCCATTGTAGGGGTCATTCACATTTTTAATGCTACTGTAAATTGTATTCTTTTACTTTCAATTTATTTTTGCCAGTCTTTAAAATGATTGATTTTCACATATTTATGTCATATCTTATAAAATTGGTAAGCTCACTTATTAGTTCTAGTAACTTTTTTAATAGACAGCATTTGATTTTATGCTTTTCAAACTCTTTTGTTTATAGAGATGGGGTCTTGCTATGTTGCCCAGCTAGTCTTAAACTCCTGGCCTCAAGTGATCCACCTGCCTCAGCTCCTAAAGCTCTAGAGTTACAGGTATGAACCACCAGGACTTTATGCTTAGACTTCTATAGTATCTGTGAATAAAAACAATTGTTCTTGTTTTTTAATCTGGATGCCATTTATTTCCTTTTTCTTGCCCATTGTACTGAATAGCATCTTTACTACAATGTTAAATGGAAGTGATGGAAGCAGATATCCTTGCTTGTTCCTAATCTTAGTCTTTTGCTAAGTATGATTTTAGCTGTAAGTTTCTGTCTTTTTTTTTTTTTTTTTTTTTT
>NW_016107396.1:3188302-3202472 GCF_001604975.1 Cebus imitator
TATAATTTCATTTTTTCCTAGTATAATGACATTTTAAATTATCTCACATTTTCACAATTATTAACCAAGAAAAATATGTAGCAACTTACATAAAATAGACTGTTTTGCATGATATAGTTGAAATTTTTATATAACTTCTATATCCATATGTATGAATATATATCTGTATATAGACACAGACAGAGAGTACCAAGAACTTATTGTTTAAAAAAAAAAAAAAACTTTTACCTCTTTCACCTCTTGTATTCCTCTTGTATTCCTGATATTGCTAGTTGGTGATGTTTCTGATTTTTTTCTGATTAGTCTGGCTGCATGATCATCAATTTACTGATTTTCCAATGGGCTCTTGCATGTTCATCCAGGAACATGACAACCCTGACTGAAGGCTATCTACTGATATAGACCTCCCTGTTGCTAATTTTCTATCTTCTTGCATTTCTGAATATCACCTGCTCTTTGCCTCCAGGTAGTTTTTTCTTT
This sequence comes from Cebus imitator, assembly GCF_001604975.1. Taxonomy (NCBI): domain Eukaryota; kingdom Metazoa; phylum Chordata; class Mammalia; order Primates; family Cebidae; genus Cebus; species Cebus imitator. Next base: position 3,188,783 of record NW_016107396.1, read on the forward strand.
TCTGTTTTTCAGGACATCCGTGATTTCTTCTTGTATCCTTAGTCAACCACTCCTTGCTCAGATGAAAGGAGGCAGGTAGTGTATATAGGAGTGTAGAAGATATAGTAGAAATAGTATAAGGAAAGGCAGGGAGGCGGGGAATTTTGATGCATGTATGTGAGAGCAAGTATCTCCACTCCCTAAGTCTGTAGGGTTCGTCAAGGGCAATGTGGAGAAGTAAGGCTATTAGACAGGTCAGAGTCAATTTCTGAAAGATTTCAATGTGTGATTAAGGAAACTGGGCAATGAGGAATTTGCAGACATTGAAAGTTTCTGAGTAGAAGAATGTGATCAGAGCTGTAGTCCACGAAGATGAATTGGGCAGCCGTGTGGGAGAAAAGAAGCCATCAGTTTTTTATTGTAATAGTATAGGCCAGAGAAAAGAGAGTAAGCACCTCATGGAAGCACCGTGGAATTGAGAGGTTAAAATCAAGAGATCTAGAGGAAAAGACATGCCTCAATGTTTCAAAAAGCTCTCTAAAATATTAAAGTAAAGAGCTTATGGCATACAACTGTCAGTTATAAGCAGACTGCCAGCAATCCAGGTTTAAAAAACAGGCTTTTCATATGATAAGGGAATGGAAAACACTAACACGTTATGGGTGAAAAGCACCGTTTTGACTCACTGGAATTTGGAGAGAACCTTTTCCAGTATTGCTTGGTAAGTTATTGAAGCACATCAACAATATCAGGACAGGTGATGAAGCAGCATTTCTAAGCTAATTATACTTTATACATATTCATAAGCATCACATCTGAGTTCCTGAGCTGTGTCTACAGCATATGTGAAATATAAATTAGATTCTTAAGAGTTGCAGGATATTTTGTTTCTTGCTTTTTAGAGTTTTTTTTTTTTTTTTTTAAAACAATAAGTTCTTGGTACTGTCTGTCTGTGTCTATATACAGATATATATTCATACATATGGATATAGAAGTTATACAAAAATTTCAACTATATCATGCAAAACAGTCTATTTTATGTAAGTTGCTACATGTTTTTATTGGTTAATAATTGTGAAAATGTGAGATAATTTAAAATGTCATTATACTAGGAAAAAATGAAATTATAAAGTCTATTGGGATTCAACAGATGACTTGGCATTTAGTTGCATTTTAATACATGTTAGTTTTCCTCTTCCTACTATTTATTAAATATTCATAATTACCCTTGTTAAAGCATACTGCCATTGATTAATAGATAAGTGAATTGATTTATTTACCCAATAAAACTTTTTAGTTGTCTCAAGTACCAAATATTCAACATGGAAAGACTATGTCTTCCCTAATGGAACTGGAGTACAGGGAAGGGGAAAGACAAACAAATTTATTCACTTATAAAAAAAAGACGATTATGACCATAATGGAGCACAGAAATATCTAGATGTTTGGCTGTCGGAGGAGGCTTTGTTGGAGGAGGGAGGTGTGATGGTGAGACCTGAAGCCAAGTAGAGTTTATCAGGCTGACTAACCTGTACCCCAGTGATGTGTTTTCTAAACAAGCAAGTTTAAAAGTTATTGTTTATATTGCTTTATATATTATGCTTTTCTTCCTAAATGTTCCTCAAATTACTTTTTTATTAGAGATGAATTTTTTGAATTCATTGAAAGAGTTGGCTCTCAAGGAAGACGTAAAATAGTGATTTTCTGTTTTTGTGTTTATTTTTTAAAGACAGTAGTAACTAAAAATTTATCATCATGGTTTATGACTTATTCTATTACTCTCTCTTTATGAAATAATTTAGTTTAGAAGTCCTAAACATTTCCTCAGGGGCTAATGTGCCAGGATAATATGAAACTTACATGATTTTAAATTTAAAATATTTTTAATAAAGAGGGCTGTTCAAAATGTGCAGGGATACATGTAAAGGTTGGTGATTGGCTGCAATGTGTTTATGTAAAATGTGTAACAGAAGAAATTTAGAGTTTGGTATGTTAGACTATGAATCAAAATGAAGGATAATGTTCTTGCTATAATAAATTCTCAGAATAAATGGTGGAATCTAGTTTAATATACATTTAAAATATATTTTTGAGAATATTAAAAAATACATGTATGTGATGTTAATTGATATAGTGAGTTACAAAGCAGTTACATAAATATCACCCATTTGTACAAACACAATTTGCATAGGAAAATATATGGGTAGATATACAATGTATTACAAAAGTAATTATTTGTATGCACATTTTATATTTTTTCCTTGCTTGTCTGTATTTCCTATTTTCTATAATGGAAATAAGCTGCTGTTACAATAATTTTAAAAATTATATACAATTTTTAAATAAGAAAATCACTATGCATCAGTTTTTAAGGTGCTTTATGTAACACTATTTTATTTTTAAGTACTGTAGGTTATTAAAATTAAATAATGAGCAAAAGATGAGTCAAGAAACAACCCAAAGAGATGGCCTTGTCAAAAATCTGTTAAAAGGCTGTAGGTCCCTGGCATTGCATAGCATATCCTAGGGTGGTATACGGATCAGATGAATCTCTGTCAAGATTGAAAGCAACTGAGCATGCAAAGGAGACTCAGAGATGAAATAGGAAATCCCCCAAATTGCTCATGATAATTTAAAATTTGTGAGTGTTAACTTTTAGCTTGATGGAAACACCAAGAAAGATAATCAAGGGAACATTCAAAAATATATAGCTAAGTAAGAATGAGTTTTCCCCAATTACAGCATGACAGCCAGAATTGTTCAGCACCTATGCGTACCACTAGATTGCTGCAGTGAGACAGACACTGGACTAGCAGCTGGCCACTAGGGGTGAGGTGGGCAGATACCACAAAGAGTCTTAGTTCTGCGTAAAGGTAATGGAGATATGCCTATTGAGTTAGATACCATTCATAGAGGGCTTTGAGTTTTCCTTTCAGTTAATGTACAGAATCAAATACAACGTAACAATCTCACCTCTTGATTATTCTACTTAGGGGCAGAAATTGTACAGAACTTATAGAATGGCATCAAGAGCATTGTTGTCTTGAAGAAAATTAGATCAGACTTAGACTGCACTATGGCATTGTTCAAGAGTTTCTGTGTTTCTGACTGATGACACAAACCCTGAGACATCTATCATTTTAAGCCCTGAACTTTTAAATACATTTAATATTGGGTCAAAAAGTTTGTTGCTGTTTCCAGTAGATTTTTGTAAAAAATTATTGACCCAAATGAGAGTATCATGCACAGAAAAAAAAGGAATCACTAATGCCAGCGTGGCTGTGGCTTTGCTAAGAGAGTAGATTTTAAGTGTTCTCAACACACACAAAAAAATGATTAGTATGTGACGTAGTGCATATTTTTAAATAGCTCAATTTAGTCCTTCCACAATATATACTTATTTTACAGAATCATGTTGTATGTGATAAATATATACAACTTTTATCTGTCCATTAAAATAAATCCTGAAAATTAAGTTCTAAACTTTGGAAACTATACTACTTATTATAGGAATTAGGCCAACAGAGGAATCAGAACAGACTGCACAATATTTCTTTAAAAGATATTATTAACGTTTTAGGTGACATAGCTAATTGCATAGATAATATGTATTGAATTTAGAGCCAGATCATCTAATTCCCAAATTCTGACCTGCTAGCATCTTCCCTCAATTTGATTAAAAGATTCCAGAATACAACTTGAACCTAATTCTGATCAATTTTAAAAAACTCCTATATGACATCACATTCACTGACATTTACACATGATCTCAAACTAAGTAGGGAAAGAAAGTAATTTAATTTACTTTTACTTTGAATTTTTAAATTCTGTTCAACTTCCATATCTCTTAGGGTAATATAAATATCTAACGAATTCTAAAAATCTGGACTATCATAGCCATTCCAGATTTTGAGCATCAGAATTTGGAGATGGGAGGGACAATTTTTATTTGGTGATCATCTGTTGTACACCAGGCATACCTAGATAAAAATCATGGAATATTCAGTGTGAAATAGTGAAAGACAGAAACACTCAAGACCTTTAGGAATATCCATATTTCTGCTCCCTGGGAAGGGGAAATCTATTGTCAGCCTAAATTTTAATTCTGAAGACTTTCTTTTCTAAGAAAAGTAAATAGGAACAAAACAAAACACCACAGTCACCAAGTAGTGAAAACAGAGACAGCAGGCCATGAAAACTCCTCTGAGAGCAAGAGGGTCTCAGTAATGGCAGTGGCAGTCTGTCTGGCTTTGTGCTCCACAGAGCTGGTGGGAGCCAGGAACAGGTGGGAGCCATATCCCCTTCCAAGTTGAAAAGGAGGAAGCCCTGCCCTCCTGGGTGCAGCTGCAGCCACCCAGCCAGGCATCCCTATGCACTCAAGCCGCCTCCCTTCCCCCACAGGCTCTGAAGGCCTACACCTGCTGCCTGGCTTCTCCCTGCTCTCAGCACCCACACTGATTTCAGAGCAAAGTTGAGGCTGTTGCAACCCAGCTGCATGTGCATATGCTCAGGGCAGCACTGACACACTAGTCCCCTGCTGCCTTGGCCCCTCTGGATTTTGGGTGCCAAGGAGCGCAGGAGGGAGGCCAAATGGGAGTTGAGGGTGGCTCTGCATGGGCCTGAAGGTGATCTCGTCATGAATAGCCTGGGTGCCAGGTTGGTGGTGGCAGAAAGCAGACAGGCTCCTGGGTGGCAAGGGATGGGTCCCTGGTGAAGCCCCACCTTCAAACCAGGGACTGCCTGAAGGTTGGGGGCTGGGCTGTCAGTTCCTCAAACTGGAGTGAAAACTTCTGTGCTTTTCTGAGGCCCCCTCATGGCCAGCCTTGTCTAATTAGCATGCACTTTCTCCCCTCTCAAGCCCATAAAACCCCAGACTCAACCAGACTTGGGCAGACGACAGGATGATCTACCTGTGGATAGGAGCTACCCACTGTGGGTCTCCCCTCTGTTGAGGGTGTGGCAGACCTGCCTGTGGAAAGAAGCTACTCATTTCAGGTCTCCTGAGAGTTATACTGTCATTCAATAAAGCACCTCTTCACCTCGTTCATCCTCCAGTTGTCTGCATACCTCATTCTTCCTGAACGTGAGACAAGAACTCGGGATCCCTGAATGGTGGAAATGAAACAGCCATAACACAAACAGGGCAGAAACACATCCCTTTCCCCCACTCACCAGGTCGACAGTAATGAGCAGGAGAGAAGAGCTGTGGCTCCTTGGGGAGCCCAGACCTAAGGGCTCCCTAAGCCCGGGCTATGACATCCTCTTTCCGACTCTGTGGTTCCCGGCATCTCCAAGGTTCTGAGTGCCACTGCATTCCCTGGTACCTGCAGTGGAAGCTGCTTGCTTGGAGTATGCCTGGGTTAGCCAGAGCCTTACATGGAGCCAGCACTTGGAGCTGCCCAGCCCACCACAGCTGGCAGGCCTAGCTGTGCACAGTGGCTGGACCCCATGGTCACTCACACACCTCTCTCCACTCTGCCCCTGAATCACCCTTGGCAGGCATGGAATCCAGGCCAGTAGTGGTAGTGTGAGCCGAGTGCAGCCTTCCAGGCTGAGTGGGCGGAATGAGCCCAGTGGACCTGAGCAAAACTCGGGCAAAGGCGCCACCGGCCACAGAGGTTTTCAGCTGGTGAAGCAACACCCCAAGGATCCTGTGACATCAGAATTTCCCATATATAAGCCCCTGCATGCTGGTGCTGTGCCGTCTGTGTAGGGCCCAAAGGGTCTGGCTCTGGATGGTGGTTCCAGGGAATGGCTCACCATGCTGTGTGCCCTGGCATATCTAGCCCAGTGGCTACATAATTCCTCCCAAGACTGCATGAGGCTCCCAAGCACATCTTTCCCATGGAGAAAGCAAAATATACAATAAGAAAACAAACAGCTCCTCAGAAACATAGAATCAATTAATTTAAAATTTGAATTCTGAGCAAAAGAAAGTTTTCAGAAAATAGTACCAAGTAAAATAGAATGACTATGCAGGGGAGATCGGCGGGGAATAAAACTATGATGGAGTAAAGAGAAGATGATCAAAGAAAGTACATAATTTTAGCAAACAAATCTTCCCTTTCAACAGGGTTGGCACACTTTCCTAGCCACACCACCACAGGCCTTTTATTTTCTTGTGAGACAAGGTGTTGCTCTGTCACCCAGGCTGGAGTGCAGTGGCATGATCTCAGCTCACTGCAGCCCCGAAATCCTGGGCTCAGGGGATACTCTCACCTCAGCCTCCTGAGTAGCTTGAATTATAGGCACGTGCCACCATGCCTGGATAATTTTTGTATTTTTAGCAGAGATGAGGTTTCACCATGTTGTCTAGGCTGGTCTCAAATTCCTGGGCTTAAGTGATCCTCCCACCTCAGCCTCCCAAAGTGCTGGGATTACAGGCATGAGTAACTGCACCCTGCTACCCTGGTTATTTAGATAGTTCCTGCCCCTCAATCTTTTGTAATTACTACACTCATAACTTGCACTATATGGTATACACCGAAAAGGAGATAGAAAAAATTTGGAGAAGGCCAGGCTTTAGATAGAACAGGTAAGGTAGAGAATGACAGTCAGTTGTGAGAATGAAAAGGAATGATTAAGTGCAAGTTATTTTATGGAACAGAATACCCCTTCTCTCCGGTACAGAGCCACTGGCAATTAAGCATCAAATGCCCCACTAAAAAAAACTCAAAAGGAGTCTTTAAGGAATGAAATGACTTCAGAGAAGGGACTTCTGTATTCTGCTATGGAACAAATATAGTTACAGATAAAATGTAAATGTTGTTGACTATCACAATATCAAAGTTAAAGAGGTAGAAGCTGAGAAGAGGAGGAAAACAGGAAGCTAAAGGGAAAGATGAGGACACAAATAGCTTCATCTGAAAGGGTGTAGAGTCTATCATTTATGCAGGAGATAACACTCTCAGTATATTTACTTAGGTTAAAACAAATAAAGAATCTAAACATAGTATTGAACCTATATTGGGAAATTGATGGGTGGGAAAATGTGAAGTGATAGTCTCTAAGTGAACTACATCTCCTTCATTATAGCAGTAATTAAATAGATAATGTTTCACTTAATGAAATACGTGATGGCACAATAATATTATTAAGAGATACAGGAAGAGAAGAAATATTTGAAAGATTTAGAATGGTTGATCCGGGAGCTGGGAGCTTAGTCAAAAGAAAAGTTAGTTCAGGGGATTGTTGCTTGCAATTATAAGCCTCTGATAATTTAAAAGAAATTAAAACATACATGCAGCATGAATTTTAAAAAAGGAAGAAATGTAGAAGCTCTTGTTGATATAAAGGATGAGGGTTGTTGTTTCATTTCCAGACCCATTTTAGACCTATATTCTTTATTTTTTTTGCAGTACTGATTTTCTATCTCCTCTTAAGTTCATTTTGGTTAAAATATTTAAGCAGGAAATAATTTAAGCATATAGGTAAGATTAGAAATTAACACAGACACCTCTATTCCCATCATCCATGTCTGACAAATCACAATGTTTTACTGTATATTTCCAGATCTTTAAAATATGTACATTTGAATTGGGTTTTATAATATTGCATTTATAGTTTCCCTTTGTATTTAAATAACTGGTCTATAGTTTTTCTTTGTAGTACTGTCCTCTATAGGGTTTGCGATCAAGATAGTACCAGCCTCATAAAATAAGCTGAGGAAATTCTTCTTCTTTTTCTATTCTTTGGAACAAATTGTATAAGGGGTTCTTGACATTTTTGTAGATGATGTTATTTTGTTGTATTAACTACTGATTCAATTTATTTAATGGTTATAGTTCTCAGGTGTACTATTTTTGAGTAACTTTTGCTCTAAAACTATTGTTCATGTCACGTAAGTATTCAAATGTGTTTGAATAACGTTGCTTATACACTCCAATATATCTATTTTTATTTTTCAATCTATACTGTGTCTACATTGATTACTGATCCTATTCATTTGTGTCATCTTTGTTTGCTTAATTGTTCTTGTCTTCTGTTTATTTGCTAATTTATTCTAAGAATCAGCTTTCTGTTTTGTCAACCCTGTCTAATGCTTTTCCTTAGGTCATTAATTTCTGCTTTTATTTTTATTTCCTTCTGTGTACTTTTTTAGACATCTTGAGCAGAAACTTTAGAAAATTAGTATCATTATATCTAATATCTGCATTCTGAACTGTACATTTTCTTACTGGTACCATTTTATTTGCACAAATTTTGATGTGAAGTTTTCTTTCCATTCTGTTATTAAATACTTTGTAAATTTAAACTGTGCTTTATTTTAAACCATGGATTACTTTGAAGTGTGTTTTTTATTTTGAAACTTTTTTGTGAATTGTTTTGTGCCAATTTCTAATTGTATTGCATTATGATAAGAGAATGTAGTCTAGATGCTATTGGATCATTAGGATTTGTGGATACTTGCTTTATGTTCTGGGTTGTGGTCCTTTGTTCATGAGTTACTTCATCTAGTGGGGCATTAATTCTAGTAGAATTAATTATCTAGTTGATCTAGAGTTCCATAAGGCCGTTCAGTCATTTTGTCTAAGGTACTTTTAAAATCTGTGTCTCTTTGCTTCACTTAGCAGTTTTTAAGAGAGATATGGTAGAATCACTGCCTATTATTATAAATACAAAAATGTTCTCATTCTGATATATTTATTTATCCATAGGCTTTGTTATTATGACCTTGCAGGCTCATAATATTTTAGTCTTCCTTGTTCCTTTTATTCTATCATGATCACTTTCTTAATCCCTAATAACTCTTTCAAAAAAATTGAAGTCTTTCTGATTGCTATTAATAGTAGCATACCAGCTTTCTGCCGGTTAGAGGTTCCGTAGTGTAACTTACCTCCCGTTTTCAGTCTTTCTGTTCCCCTAAGGTTTGTGGTGTTTGTGTGAGTCATATATAGATGCATCCCTTTGTTTTAGACATTTTAATCCAATATGAAAATCATTGTAACCGAATTGTTAATTTTAATGTTTGCATTTATTATGAAGACAACTTGAAGCAAAGACAGTTAGTGCTCATGAAATTTCCTATGTGCCTCCTACTTTTCCAGGCCTCCCTTAGAGCTAGCTTGGGGCCCGTGGCTACTTCTGGTTGATGACTTAGACCAGACATGGTCCAGGCCACATGAGCCAGTATGGTAGGAGTCAGCATGTCTCTTCATTTTATTCTCTTCCCTGCCCTAAGGGTTACATGGTATAGTGTCACTACAAGCAAAAGGTGGCAAACTCACATTGGATTGTGATGCGATACATAAACTTGAATTATGTTCATCATGTGAGATTTCAGGGGTATTTTTGAGGCAGCTGGTGATACTTACCCTGACTGTTGTATTTGGATTTAATTACATTATATTTTATAGTTACTATTTGTTTCTGTTTTTCTTTTTTCTTTTTATTTTTTTGCCTTTTACAGAACTGATTAATTTCCCCTTTATACGTCTCTATTTTGCTCTCTCTTTCTGCTTGTTTGGAATGTATAGCTGTTTGTGCTGGTTAATTTATGTTCACTTGACTAGGCTATGGTATGCAGATTTCGGTAAAAACAACAGTCTAGAGGTTGCTGTGAAGGCATTTTTAGATGTGATTAACATTTAAGTCAGTAGACTTTAGTTAAAGCAGGTCGTGCCTCCGTGATGTGGGGGAGCTTCATTCAACAGCTGGAGACCTTAAGAGGAATTACTGAGAAGCCCTGAAGAAGAAGAAATTCTGCCTCCAAACTGCCTTTGGACTCAAGACTGCAATATTCACTCTTCCCTGCAGCCAGACCCTACAATCTCATGAGCCAATTCTTTAATATATGTATCTTTGTATACATACACTTCCAATTGGTTCTGTTTCTCTGGAGAACTTTAATACTTTCATTTTTATTTTTCTATAATTTTCTTCAATGTTTGATACATATTCTTAGTAAAAATTAAAGTCAATTAACTTTTTACTCTTCTCCCCAGAATTCAAGAATCTTAAAAACTTTTATTAAATAACTACCTGCCCATTTCCCATGTTATTAGTCTCTTGGGTTTTAGTTCCACTTTGTTTTTAATTCCACATATTTAATAATTATTATCGTTATGCTTTTCACAATGCTTACTTAGATTTGTACACATTTTCTATCTTTTTGCTCACTTTTCCCACTTTAATATCCAAGTTCTTTGATTTTGTTTACGTTCCTTTGGAAGTGAATTTGATTGTAGTTCAGTGAATATAGTGTATTTATAATAGATCAGTGCTTCTTATCAAGGTGTTTCCTCCTCACTGATCTGTCACATAAGAGTAAAGTTTTAAAAGCCCTGTTTATCCCTTAGACACCTAACACCATCACAAGAAAAATCTCTTTTTGAGGTTTCTGTGGAGTTTTTACTCTCCTTATATTAGGAATGAACATTGGGAAATTTTCTAAAAGAGAAGTTCATATATTTAAGAATATTCTCTTTCTGTTTAATATTATTTTTTCTAGGTTTCCCCCATTTTTCTCACTTTGTCTAAAGCTTACATCTTTCTTACACAGCACAGTTCTTTACTAATCATCTTACTATTATTTTTTCTATGAAAATAATGCAATATATCTAAACTTCCCTTACTTTCTTCTGTATTTTGTGTTATTTTTCCTAGAAATGCCTATGAAAGACCTTGTCAAAGTTTTTGAGAATGATGGTTCTCAAGAAATATGAATAATTGGAGCAAGCGAGAGAACTTGAATTTGGAGGATAAAGAGGAAGACTATGTTGTGCACCGGAGTTGAAGGCCAGTGTGACTGTAAATTGTATGTGTCAACTTGACTGGCCATGGGCACCTAGATTAGACGTTACTTCTGGTGTGTCTGTGAGGGTGTTTCTGGATGCAGACAAAAGAGATTGCCCTCCCTAATATAGTTGTGCATCACTCAATCTCTTGAGGGCCTGAATAGAACAAAAAGCAAAGAAAGGAGGAAGTCCTTCCCTTTTTTCTGCCTTACAGATTGTGTTGGGACATCTCATCTCATCTCATTTTCTCTCTTGTTCTTGAACCGCACTTTATACCATCAGCTCCCCTTGTTTCTCTGGCCTTTGGACTTGAAGTGAACTATGTCCTGGATCTGCAGCTGGCAGATTCTGGAACGTCACAGCCTCCATAATCCTGTAAGCCAATTCTTTGGAATAAATCTCTTTTTCTTCCTATCATCTAATCTCTCTTTCTCTCTCTCTATCTATCTATCTAATCTATGTATCTATCATCTACCAATCTATTATCTACTTATCCGTCCACTCATCTATCTGTCATCAATCAATCAATCAATCAATCTACCTATCCATCGCTTAATAGTTCTGTTTCTTTGGAAAACCCAAGTTCAACCAGTATAAACTTTCCCCCATTTCTAATGCTCATTTTTAGTGAATATCTAACTAAACAAATTGAGAAAGGAAGTTCAGGATTAGAAGATATTAAGGAACATTGTGGGTGTATGCGTGTATGAGACAGACAGAGATAGAGAGAAAGCTGTACAAAATGACAGTGATTGCAAGGTGAAGAAAAGGGACAGAAGCAAGAGGAGAACTCCATTTGCCATGGGAAGTGAAAATCTAATTTTTCATAAAAATAAGATAAAGAAGATAATGTTTCAAAATAGGTGGAGATTGTGTGATGATTTTGCACTATCTTTAAGAACCTGAACTATGGAATTCATTCTGCATTAGCCGTATTTTATTTGTTTGTTTGTTGTTTGAATATACCTGATTGAAAAAGCCCTGCATCTAAGCCATTTCCAGTGGAAATGGGCAGAAGAGGGCCTCATATCCCAGTGCTACTGAGAGTGCACTTATTGCCTCTGGTGGTCATTCCAAGGAGCCAACATCATAGAAAATCTGTTCATTCACTGTGATGGTTAATATTAAGGGTCAACTTGACTGGATTGAAGGATGAAAGTATTGTACCTGGGTGTGTTACTCTGGCCCATTTATTGAGGGACCTGAAAGGCCACCAGTTTTGAGTGGGCTCTGCAACAGGTTCAGGCTGCTGTGCAAACTGCTCTGCCACTTGGTCCATAGACTCAGCAGGTAAAAAACCTGTCAGGTAAAAAACCATGACCCACTGAGGTGCTTGCAGAAGGCAAAGGGAATACATAATGGGTAGTAGAAGCAGGTACTCATCAATACCAGCTACATACACGTGACTTGTTGCAGAAATGAGGACTGCAATTGTCATGAATAGTTCCTCATTATTCTGTTAAGAATATGTTTGTGCATGTATACACTTGTACTAAGAAAATATCTTCATTTCCTTTCTTTTTGCTTTATCATGTGATGTAAGATTTATTGACTTCATATCAGCATTTAAGTGTTGTTAACTTTATGTAATAGCATTTAGGTTAAGGATTTAGTGTGCTTCCAATTGTACAAAGGATAGCTGTATTATGTTAGGTGTAATTATGACATTATTAGTGTCTTTATTTGGAGATTATGTATGATTTCAGGATTTGTGTATGGGTTCAAGCTGACAAGGAGCGAACTTGTGACAATTAATATTATCAGCTTGATTGGATTGAAGGATGCAAAGTAGAGTTCCTCGGTGTGTCTGTGAGGGTGTTGCCAAAGGAGATTAACATTTGAGTCAGTGGACTAGAAGAGCGAGACTCACCCTCGATGCGGGTAGGCACCAACTAATCAGCTGCCAGTGCAGCTAGAATAAAAGCAGGCAGAAGAAACTGGAACGAGCAGACCTGCTGACCCTTCCAGCCTTCATCTTTCTCCCAAGTTCTTCAGCTTTTGGACTCCTGGACTTACACCAGTGGTTTGCTAGGGGCTCTCCGGCCTCCAGCCATAGACTGAAGGCTGCACTCTCAGCTTCCCTGCTTTTGAGGCTTTGGGATTCAGACTGGCTTCCTTGCTCAGCTTACTGAGCAAGGGACTTCATCTTGTGATGGTGTGAGTCAATACTCCTTAATAAGCTCCCCTTCTTATATATACCTATCCTATTAGTTCTGTCACTCTAGAGAACCCTAACATGTTCAACAATTTAAAAAATCTGATCTAGTGAACAATGTAGGCTTCGAATTTATCTATCACTTGGAAATTTTTAAATACATCCAATTCTCTGTTATTTTAGAGTCTTTTATAGGATCAAAGCAACTAAGGTTAGAAAAAATTACTGGATCTCCATATTCCATTTTTATTCAATTTTATGAGTGACATATCTCCTTTCACCTTTTCCTTACACCCATAAGAGAGGTACTAAATGAGATATTTATTTACTTGGCGATTATACATAGGAAAACAAATGCTGTAAGTACTTTCCTCACCCAGCACCAATAGAAAAATAGCATTTGCTACTTCATGATGTTTAATTTCTTAAAATAATATTTCTTTCTGATATTTAATGAAATTACTTATGCAAGACAAGTAGCTATTACTCTTTTCAAAGAAATACTATACTACAAACAAATTGTGTTTAGCTCCCTCCTGCTTATAAAGGCTCAACTTCCTTCTCACTCCTATTTTCCTTTCAGTGTGGTTCTTGATTGACTATGTGTGTTTATACATAGGAAGGCAAGCAAATTTTTTAAAAATCAAAGTTTATTTTAAAATATTGTCTTAATTATGCTTGGAGGTTATTTCTAACATTTCTTTGTTTCTTTTCTTATGGTCTTTTCCATGTTTTTTTCTTCTCAAATTACCTGACCTCCATTTTCTTCATCGTGGTAACTGGTTGCTTTATTACTTGACCTTTTGTTTTCCGCCTGCAA
>NW_016107396.1:3202517-3206233 GCF_001604975.1 Cebus imitator
TTTTTTTTTTTTTTTTTTAATTTATTGAAAATGTTCTTCCTTTTTTATAAAGCTGGACTCAAATGAGTAGAGGACTCTTCTGTATTATGATGCTTTGAACTCTTTTATACATAAATAATACATTTAATCTCATTCTTCTCTGTTGATCTGTAGCTTTAGCAATGATACCAGATATTATATTTATGGGATGTTAGTCCTATATAGATAATTACTCAACGTAATGTTTTTCAAATATATTAATTTTCCAGCAAAATAGAACTATATTATAATAATTTCTTAAAACTAGAATTTTATTTATTCTGTTCATGAAACACATTCCAACAAAATTCCCTGGACAGATCATCTCCTTTTTCTTTTCTGATAGTCATTTAATAAGTCAGTGATTCTCTGTAGCACTTATTTTGTAATTTTTCAGACATTTAATTTTTTTAAATGATTGTGGAAAGAGAGAAGGAATAATGACATGGAATAATACTACATTACAACTTACCATCACTCTGTGTTTGAGGTTGGTTAGCCTACCATGCATAAACATTGGTGGTAAGAAGTAAGTGCACACTTCATGTGGGCAAAAAATGAGTTTCCCAAGTGTAAAGTGAAGGTATTAAACGAGGTAAAATTAAACAGCTCCTTAATATAAAATGTTACATGAAATTTATAAGGATGAAGAAATGACTATAGCAAATTTTTACTGATATAAAAGATTATGAATAGGCATAAAAGTGTCAATTATAATGAAAAAAAATCACTCATTCATTCATAAGTGCCTACTATTTGCCAGGCACCATTTTAGATACTGAAAATAATCATAGGATAAAACAGGTGAAATGAAAATGGGGAATGTGGAAAATAGGGTATTTAAAATAGAAAATTGTCTTTCAGAAGATGGATAAAAATTTTAGTTTAGATTTGAAAGGTAGATTCATTTTGAAAGGATAAATGAACATAGAAATGCTTCTGCAATGATCATGCCACTATGTTGCATAAGAAGTAAACAGAACATAGTACAGCTCATTCAAGAGAAACCAAAAACAATACTAATTGCTCAGAGATTATGATATTTTCATTATGACCACAAAATGAACCTGCTAAGACTGTGGTAAGTATCTCTAATATCCCTGAAATCCTAGAAAGCATTTTTGCCCTATGCCAAAGCAAAGGAAATATTGATCAGTTTCTTTAACAACCCTGCTTATGTGTATTTCACTTAGAGTCAAAATGTCCAGTCAGGTTTCCCCTCCCCAAAAAATCTCATGTATTTGGTAGATTCCATGTGAAGCAAAAGGAATAAATGATGGTTCTGAACATTTTATTCAGGATGATTTCTATGAGATTTTCTTAAAACTAAAATAGTACTACCAAGGTTTATCACACAACTATTTACAAACTGTTGCTTTACATCTAAAGAATAAAGATTTGTCACCATCAAAGGCATTCAAATAAGGTGATAGAACTTGAATGCCCAAACTGTAAAATACTGGTTCCAAATGTATTATGAGCAATGACTGCAGCCAAAGATTAAGAGCTTTTTAATTCATAAATTCATAAAAATTCATTAATTCATAAAAATGGTATAAGTAGTTTAGAAGCATATGATCCAGTGTGTTTTACAAAAAGAGCATTTTATAGCCAGACTTCATATGTAACTAACTTGTGTGTGATTATATGCAATGGTTATTTTTTTTTCTTTTTTACTAATGACATTTGACATAATTGTGATAAATTTCCCTATCTAGAGGGTTCTCTTTGCCCATTTTATTTTGTGAGTTAGTAGCACAAACCTGCTTGGTTCCTATGATAATTTTAACCCCTAACAGTGGTAGTGGGTGACTGAGAAAATAGTTCTGCTATCATTATACCATGCTGAGAATTTATTTTAGGTAAATGTTAAAAGAGGTTTTCAAAAATAACCCAAAACAAATATGCCAATTTACTGGGATTTTCCAGACTGACTTAAATATTAAAAATTCAAAAAGGTTGGCTTCCACATGTGCTATTTGTTTCTTACCAGTTCTGTAGCTTCATTTGCAAGATCTTTGGCTTCTCTGGCAACTTTTTCAGCTTCATCAATATTGTCTTTAATATTGCTGTAAGCGTTGAAGGCTGCAGTGGCATTGAAGGAGATATTTTTAGCTTCATCAAGGATTCTGGTGGGATGATTCAAAAAAAGAATGTCAGGTCACTCGATGGTACTCAGGTACTCAAGTGAAGAACATCCTAACTATAAGAAATCTGGCTTCCAAATGATCATGGCCAGTGTAACTATCACAATTCTGAATCATAGTGAGGTAACTACTTATTATATTGTCTGTAGTTTTCTACAACCTAAATTTATATTTCTAAATAATTCAGCTGTGAAATACTACCAACATATCTTAGAAACCCATAGCAACCTCCTCTGCAACCATGTGCTCAAGCAGGTGTGTGATATGAGACAATTCTTCACCTTATTTGTGAAGCATGCTGTGAGATTCAAAGCACTTGTACTACATTGCTGGAATTAATATCATAAAATCTTTCTGGCATAGGTGCACTTCCCAGAGGAGATCAAGTGAGTCTCAGAAGGTTAAATGGCCTGTTTCAGGACAAATGACCAATATGTCCCCAAGTCAGGACTTAGAGCCTGGGTCTGATGACAGCTAGCTTTCTGTTTCATCTACCACCCACCCTTCACTATAACGTGGCAAATGCTTGTCATAAAATGATACTGCATATATTGTCCAAGGTCTTCAGAAATTAATATTGTTTTCTTTGTAATAGTAAGAATTAAGTATGAGAACAAAGCCTTCCATGTGATGTAGATTTATTTGGGCAAATTATTCTTGAGGCTAATAGCACCTCCATTAATCATGAAAATCCCAAAATTGTAGGAGACGCATATCAGTTATACACAGAAGGCTGTTTGTAAGTCAAATATATACTTCCTTCTTTTCTCTCCCTCCTAGGACCTATATAATAATTCCAGCTAGAATAAACAGTTATTTTACAGGAGAAAATGTAATGGCTCCCTGGAGCGTAAAAGAGGGGGAAAAAAAGAAAGCCACCTTTTTAACAACATATTGTTTTGATTCCATTAGAAATATAAAACTGAAATTTGAAACAGAATGTGTTTTATATGTGTTATTTAAAATGCTAATAAGGCAACCACTGTGCTTTCTAATAAAGAACAGAAAATAATTTTCTTCTAAGTGTAGCCTAGGGCTATGTTCGCTTCCTACTAAGCCATATTTGAATGTACTTGTAACTCAGACTTTTGATGCTGCTCCAGTAGAGCTTTGCCCAGACCCTCCTAATTAAGCATTTCCACAGGAAGGCCATGTAGCTAGTATTTTCACAGTTAACAGCAATCAGGATTTGAAAATGATTCTCTACCATTTATGCTAGTCAAAACCTTTGGACAATCATCAAAATACACAAACATTTCCAACATAAATGACATACCCATCAAGGACAGCAGATGAGTCATTCAACTGAGCTGCATGGCTCTCAGCCTGGGACACCTTCTCAGCAAGCTTCCTGTCCTTTATTTCTTGGGAGAGGTCATCTATTTTATCTTTAAGCTCCTCAGACATAGGTGGCAATTTAGTTTGGATGTCTTCAACATACTGATATGTAGAGAAGAGGGTATTTTAAGTAAGTGAATTTAAGCCTTCTCTCTTTTACTAATTTCTCTATGAGACATAACTACAAGTGTTTAGGTTTTCTTTTTTTTTTTT
>NW_016107396.1:3206253-3251302 GCF_001604975.1 Cebus imitator
GAGCCAGAGTCTGACTCTATCACCCAGGCTGGAGTGTGGTGGCATGATCTTGGCTCACTGCAATCTCCGCCTCCTGGGTTCAACCAATTCTCCTGCTTCAGCCTCAGTAACTGGGATTACAGGTGCCCAGCCACAACACCCAGCTAACTTTTTGTATTTTTAGTAGAGACGGGGTTTGCCATGTTGCCCAGGCTGGTTTCGAACTCCTAAACTCAGGCAACCTGCCTGCCTTGGCCTCTCAAAGTGCTGGGAGTACAGGCATGAGCCACCATGCCCGGCCCACATGTTTTGTTTATAAATGAAACTTCAAATTTACTAACATAGCAAAAAGAATAGAGAATTAAAGTCATTATTTAATGAAATAGACTAGGAATTTAAGAAGCCAACTTACACCAAGAAAAGTCTATCTATTTAAACAATGCCACTTCATAGGGTATCTTAGGCCATTTGCATATTGACTACATATCACTCTGTGCAATACATTAGACATTACATATAAAAGCCTGTTTGTAAATTTACATTTTTCTTTTAACCAATGTTATATAAATATTGAAGCAGACTGTAAGTGCTGCTCTAGGAACAAGAAATGTCTTTCATCGCTGTGGACAAAAACGGATTTGTGTGAATGAGTACCCTTACACAAACACTCATGTCCAATGGGAGAACAAAGAGACATTCCAGTTGTCACCAATAGAGAGGCATGGTCACAGCAGAATCATACAAAATAATTTTATCTCCACAAGAAAACAAAGACTAGTGTTTGCTTATATTACTGAGCTTTCTCATTGGCTCCCGTTTATGTATTATCATATCTCTTTGGATTCTACCAAATACTCACATCTATGATAGAGTTGATTTCATCTGCAAGACGGTTGGCTTCACCGAGTATATCATTACCTTCTTTTAAAGTGTTCTCAATTTGTCGTTTGCCACTTTCAACAGCCTCCTTCTTTTTCTGTAGACAGATGTGAACAAGGCATCAAAATTGCATTTTTGTAAAATCCTACCTAGACCTGTATTCCTGACTTTCCTGAGCTGTTCGAATAAAAGCTTGGCAAAAAAGGTACATCATGTTGACAATGTGGCTAGATGAGAATAATATAAACTACTTAGCCAGTCCTTCAAGAGTTCTTCTATGTAGAGGCTTGTGTCGGTTATTTCTCCTTCTCATTGTGAGAAAGTCATCCAGGTGAAGAAAAGTTATGCGATACTAGTTGAGGAATTAAAACTACTTTTAAAGAAAGATAGAACATCCATTTTTAACGAAAATGTAAGTGCTGAATAGTTAAATTGGTACTATATATTGAGTTCTAGAATCTATATACAAATCTAGAATCTATATACAAATGTGTACTTTGTGAATGTAAACATAAGCAGATGCATTCAATGGGATTTCGGTGAAATTTGAAGTGAGATTTTTAAGGAAACTTAGGGGAAGTACTTTTTTTTTGTACTTTTTAAGAAATAGAGAAACAATCACATGGAAGAATAAACCAAATGCACTGTTTCATAAGGAAAAGATTATAATTTTGCTTTGGAACATATAGCTTGTCTAAAAACTACATGAAATGCAATCCCAGCCTAGAAGAGTAAAACCGATGAGAGACAAATACTGTTATTTCTCCATTTGGGGCATATTTTTTACTTTTTTTATTCTTTATACTTCTGATTCATTCCTATTCCTGAAATCACCATTCTACCTACAGATTTAACTGCCTCAATTATAATATTAAGCTTTGACCACTTATAGTTTTTTTCTGTAGACAATAATGCTAATTCTTGTAGATCTCAATATGTGCCAGGCAGTTTATAAGCTTTTCTTACTTTATTCCAACTCTTTGAATTCTATATTGATCACTTTTTACATAAGTGGGAAATTGAACAGGTAAAGGGCAGTGGTCCGAACGTTTGTGTTCTCTGAAAATCCATATGTTGAAATTCTAATCCTCAAGGGGATAGGACTAGAACTGGGGCCTCTGCAGGTGACCAGGTCACGAAGCAGAGACTTCACATATGCGATTTTTGCCCTTATAAAAGAGATCTGAAGGAGTTTGTTCATCCTTTTACTATGTGAGGACACAGTGAAAATGATGTCTGGGAACCGGAAAGGGGTACCTCATCAGACACCAAATCTGCCAACACCTTGATCTTGGATTTCCCAGCCTCCAGGACCGTAAGAAGTAAATTTTGATTGCATATAAGCCACTCAGTTTTTGGTCTGTTGCTATAGCAGCTCAAATGAACCAAGACAGTAAATGGTTTCTTTAAGGTCATGTTGTACACTGTGGTTAAGATTTAAACTCCTGTCTACTTAATGATAGATCCTGGGTCCTGGACTGTGCAAATACTGTCCCTTATATTATAGAAATCACATTTTTAAAAAAAGTGCACTGGGCTAGTGCTAATTTCATACCTTTCTTTCCTTCTTTTCATCAATCAATTCAGTATGTTGCCAGGCCCATATATCTAGTTCCTCCCTCTAAGCCTCTGCATTTGCAGATTCTCCCACTGTATGCTGTTCCTACTCCTTGGCTTGTTTCCTCCCTCCATTCTGATTACCTATCTAAAATAGCACCCATCCTCTTCTCAATCATTCTCTATATACTAGGGCACAGTGATTAAAAGCTACATTCAAGTGACAGCCCTCCTTGTTTGGGATCTCAGCTCCCAAGCTATGAAATCTTAAGGAAGTAATTTAGCTTCATATAAAATGTTTAGTCCCTCTCTACTCAAAGTGTAGCCCATTCACCAGCAGCATCAGTGTCACCAGGAAGCTCATTAGAAACACATAATCTCAATCCGTTCTTGGGAACTACTGACCGAGAATCTGCATTTTAACAAAAACTCCGTGTGATAGATATATACGGTATGCCAGGCAGTGTTCTAAGCTAAAATTAGAGAATTAGCTAACACTGCCTGGCATGCAGTAACACTATGATTTTAACTATTATAATTACCTTATTTTGTTCTTCATCGCACTTATTTATCTGAATTGTATTCTATAGAGTGGTCACAAACTATAGAAACATAGATAATATTATTTTATTTTTTATGTAGATTGATTCATCTTGATTACTTTTGATGAGAGTTGCTAAAAACAAAGATTATGTAATGAAAATCAGAGACACCAGTGCATCACAGATGCGTATACAGGGACCAGCAGAAAGGAACAGCCTGTTGAACTATTTGTTGTTAATGAATGGAATATATTATACCATATGTATTATGCACATTGAATGTATTATGCAATATCATGAAACATACCATGTATTACATATCAATAAACAAGTTATGTATATCAGTCTATGCATCCAGACTTTATGGTCATATCTTAGACCTATTTATTGGTTTAGTGACCATCTCCTGTATTATAACACAAATTCCATAAAGACAGCCTTATGTATAACTATCTCTAGTCCCTAGATGAGTTTCCTCAATAAATATTTTCTAATAAATAAATGAAAATGGGTCAGCCATGGTGGCTCACGCCTGTTATCCCAGCACTTTGGGAGGCCGAGGCAGGTGGATCACCTGAGGTCAGGAGATCGAGACCAGCCTGGCCAACATGATGAAACCCTGTCTCTACTAAAAATACAAAATTAGCTGAGTCTGGTGGTGTACACATGTAATCCCAGCTACTCGGAAGGCTGAGGCAGGAGAATTGCCTGACCTGGGAGGCGGAGGTTGAAGTGAGTCAAGATTGCGTCATTGCAAACCAGCTTAGGTAACAAGAGCGAAACTCTGTCTTAAAAAAAAAAAAGAAAGAAAGAAAGAAAAAAGAAAATTGAGTCCATTCCTGGGACTTGTGCTGGTGACACTTGGCTCGTTCAGCTACTCCCATCACTAATTCAGGGCAGGTTCTGACATGTGTCATTCACTCTTCACAGACAACAAACGTAGGAACAGTCCCAAATGTCCCTGATTACAAGTCATATCTTATCTTCCAAGGGTCTAACATTCTTTTACACAACTGCCAATTTTAGCCCTTAGCTTTTGTATGAACTGACTTAAAGTATACCATGTACAGAAATACAAGAATCTTTCCAACATGGCTTGTTTGAATTAATGGATCAAGGTAGTTTAACATGCTGTGCTACTGGAAGCAAACAGAACACTTTCATATGTGTTAATTGAAGAGCCATATATATTTTCATTTCAATAAAGTAGTGAGAATCTTTTGTAAAAGCTTTAATTGAGTCACATTAGGGAGTCAATTGTTATGCAAAGATCAAAATATGCTTCTTTTCATACTCAATCAGAAATGATGGTGAGATTAAAGAGATTTTAGAGGTGGCTAATTTTCAGATTAGATACTGATGAAATCTAGCTTTGAACAGAGGAAACATGGAAATTTGGAGCTCACAAATATTGGTAAAAATACAGAGAATTTAGGTTTGCTTTATGGCACTTTATTTATTCACGGACCAAAAAAACTGTTTTGCCTTTGGCAGATACTGTTCTAGGATCTGGGGATGAAGTGAGGAAGAACACATGTTCCTCATGGCTTGTGTGGAGTAGTGATAAAATGAATGAGTAAATTAATGTATAATATATTCTTAAGGAAATTAGACGAGTGTAATAAAAACAGAGATAGAAAATGGTGTAGCATATAAAATATCTAAGATAGGAAACTTAGAATATTTAAGAAACAACAAAAAAAAGTCCAATGTATAGGGAGAATTATTCTACAAAAAGTATAGTATAAGCGTAATTGCTCAATGATTCTGTTTGAATATGAAAGTTGATTACGTTTCTACTTTTAACTTGTAATTAATTAGATCTTATTTTATTCTGGAGCTTTGCAAATTGAACTTTCTTTCTTTCTTTCTTTCTTTCTTTCTTTCTTTCTTTCTTTCTTTCTTTCTTTCTTTCTTTCTTTCTTTCTTTCTTTCCTTCTTTCTTTCTTTCTTTCTTTCTCTTTCTTTCTTTGTTTTTTGTTGGTGTCTTGGTGTGGTGGATTCTTCAGAAACCTGCAAAAACTATCTTCCTGTCTATTCTTGTTTTCCTTTTTCTTTGCTTTTTTTTTTTTGTTTGTTTTTTGAGACAGGGTCTCACTGTCACCCAGGCTGGAGTGCAGTGGCACCATCACAGCTCATTGCAGGCTCAAATTTCTGGGCTCAAGCAATCCTCCCACTTCAGCCTCCAAGTAGGTGGGACCACAGGCACACACCACCATGCCTGACTAATTTGTATATTTTCCTGTAAAGACAGGGTTTCACCATATTGTCCAGGCTGGCCTGTGTATTCTTTATATAGCAACTTACTCTTTACTTGATCTGCACTGCCTTCTTTGGCAAGGTCATAGTGGTAGATTTGGGGATAGACTGTTCAATACATATTATTTACTTCATTGAATTATTCGTCTCCTCTCTTTCTGCCCATGAGGTACCCAGTTCCCTTCAGCCTTCTCTGCCTCGCTGGAGATGCCCTTCTAACTCCATCACCATATAGTAGGCTGCATTCAAAGCCTTCTATGATCTGGCTCCTAACTCCAGAGCCATCTCTGCTACAGACTTTTACGTAGCTTTTGAAAGCTTTTCTGCTCTATCAAACATTTCCTAAGACCACCTTATACTTCTGGAGCTCTGTGCTGGGGCTCCTGCCACAGAGTGAAAGGTTAAAATGTCTGAATTTTTTGGGAGATTATAAGTTTTTTGAGGCCAAGAATAATTTC
Organism: Cebus imitator; assembly: GCF_001604975.1. NCBI lineage: Eukaryota > Metazoa > Chordata > Mammalia > Primates > Cebidae > Cebus > Cebus imitator. The sequence goes on from NW_016107396.1 coordinate 3,211,928, forward strand.
TATTCAACCCCAAATACCCTGGTTACCAACAATACCTTGAAATGGTAGTACCAGACAGAAATTAAAATAAATACTATCACAGCCTAATTTTCTAGCCTAATATCACACTATTTTCCAATACAAAACCATGTCTTCAGTTTATTTGAACCACTCAAATTCCCCCAAATTTTATTTAAACCCAAGACTGCAATATTTCAATTGCTTTCTATAGCTTTCCAGATAAAAACAAATTCTTAGCTTAGTCTCACAGTGTAATTCTCTTATAACTGAAAGTCTGCAGTCTGCCTATCTTTTCTTTCTATCTGTCCAGTTGTTCACACACAGTTTTCTTCCCAGCCTATCAAGCCACTGAACTTTTCCCCAAAATGTCCTTTTCTTTCCTCCATGTCTTTGTTTATGTTTTTCCCAGTTTCTGCAATGTTCTTCTTTTTCTTTTTCTGTGGCTGAGTGCTCACCCTTTAGGATCTAGTACAAGTGTCAGGGCCTTACAAAGCCCTTCCTAAACTCAGGGGTGACTGAAACTCCCTCCTTGCTTACCTCTGTGATCATTATGGTAGTGTACAGAGTGGTTTGCTTATGTGTACACCTCCCACTAAATACAGGTTACTTGAAGTCATCAGAGATGGTGTTTTATTGTTTATACCGGCGAGGCTGCATCTGAATCACTAGAGGAGCTATTAAAACACAGATTTCTGGGCCCCATTCTCAGAGTTTCAGAGTTGATCATTTGGGGGTGAGGTTCAAGAATTTGTCTTTTTGAGAAGTTTCTAGGCTACACTAATGCTGCTGCTCTAGGGGCCTCCTCATTGAGACAATCAATTTTGGTGTCCAGCATGTTTCCTGAATGAAGTAGATGCCTGATAAAATTTTTAAACATAAAATTACACACTTACCACCTTAAAATAAATAAAATGTTTTCAAGTTGGGTCTTAATTATATCACCTTCATTGTAGGCACAGTCATAAGGGAGTTATTTATTTAAAATACAGCTTATTATTCAGTCAAATAGATACAATCTGTCAGTTTTCCTCAAACCTGTATAGGCGTCAGATTAGTCCAAGGAGAGTGTTAGAAATAGGGACACGGAGCCATACCCCAGACCGGCCTGCACAGACTCTGGGTGGGAGACCATAGGACCTGCTTGTTTAACAAACCCTCCACGTGATTTTCAGCCATTTTAGCAGCAACCATGATAATCTAAGCAACCTTAAATAATCCATACCTTATTCATGTGAATTCGGTTAGCTTACCTATTCTATCCAGTAACGTCCTAACAAGCCTTTAGTTAAGCACAACACATAAGATAAAAATCCAAAAAGGACCACTTAGATTTTCAGTAGTGACTATACATAAGCTCTAAGCATTTGTAGGGGTGCCCAAGAATGGTGAATTCTGGTTTTAAACATCACTAAAAGAAACGACTGAAGGTGCTATTGACTGTGCCATACAACTCTCCTTGAAATATTTCTCAAATACTTACTATGCTCTCCACACAGGTAATTTTCATTTCTCAAACTGTTGCCATAAAATAGAGAGGTGAACCTTCAGGTAAGTCACACGGCTGGTGTGTCACTGGGCAGGGTGAATCCTGCTGGAGCCTGTGATAGGACAGCGGCCTAGCATCCCGCCTCACAGCGGGGAGCTTTTTCTGGAATACTGCTGGCATGTCAGTAGACTCCAAATTGGTTAAGATTAGGTGCATCAGTTAAGAAAAAAAAGTAAGCCTCTTCAATCTTCTACCAGAATGACAAGGCTTAGTCCCAGAAGAGGGACGTAGAAATAAAATATATTAAAAAATGTAATACATCCTCTTACGACTTAATCCAAAGGAAAATAGAAATCAATAGATTTAAAAAATCCTGGTTCGGCTGGGCACAGTGGCTCACATCTTTAAGCCCAGCCCTTTGGGAGGCCAAGGAAGGTGGATCATGAGGTCAGGAGTTCAAGACCAGCCTGGCCAATATGGTAAAACCCTGTCTCTACTAAAAATACAAAAATTAGCCGGGTGTGGTGGTGTGCACCTATAATCCCAGCTACTCGGGAGGCTGAGGCAGAAGAGTTGCTTGAACTCGGGAGGCAGAGGTTGCAGTGAGCTGAGATCATGCCACCGCACTCCAGTGAGATGCCATCTCAGAAGAAAAAAAAATCCTGGTTCATTTATTTAATTGCTAATGTCATTCAACAAACATTTCTACATACATGCTATATGCCAAAGAGTGTTGAGTTATTGTTAAAGCTGAAATTATATGTTAGAAGACATATAGTTCTGCTGATGTTTTCTGACCTGTTAGAGTCAGACAGTTGGAAAACAACAAAGGTAAATTTGTCTCTGGGGAGAAAGTTGTTGTTGTTTAAATATTAATATCAAATACAGGTTTCTGCTGTTATATGTGCTGAATTGACTCTTGGGAAAAGTGATCACTTACTACACTAAGATTAAGAAAGAAAGTAAAAACAAGAAGAAAAAAATAATGGAGGAACCTGTTTTAGTTCTAGTTTCATCAGCACTCTGAAAAAGATAGAGGCTGCCCAGAATTTCTTGAGCTGATAAGTAACTGTTGCCTGCGAAGAAAGGGAGGAGAAAATAACCCAGACCTGATTTGTTCATGTTAGTCCTTTTTAAAAGACCATTTGCATAACACCCACTGTACAGAAAAAAGGGAACCAAATTTTTTCCAAGCTCTGGTGTCAATTCATTGAGTTATTTGTCAGGTGCATTTGAAAGTGTAGGGAACTTCTGTGATTTCTGGCAGCAAGATCTCTGAACCAAGTTTATAAATTAGATTGGGAAAGTTGCAAAATAATGTGATATGAATATTTGAAGATACCCGATTTGCTATAGTATAATGCACTCATTGTAGATTTGGGGAACTGATGCTTAGAGATGTTAGTTGACTTGCCCAATTTGTATGTCTAGTTACTGGCACAGTTGTCATTGAGATCAAGGTCCCCTGGCTCCCTGTAAAGAACTTCTTCCACTGTACCACAGAGTTCTTAAATACCTTCAAAAGTTCAACTTATTGAAATTTTATTTGATTCTTTGGGTGATGGTAATTGGTCATTAAAAGCAAAACAAACAAAAAAAGTCATTTCCTGTTCTGATTCTTAGAAGTACCCTTTCAGAGTTGTTACTCTTGACCTTTGGAAATGTGCATCAACTTGAATAGTCCCGCCATGTTCAACACTGCCCCCGCTCCCCGCATTCTGAGATTGAGATAAACGTGCCCCCAAGACTCACCTCCAAAGCAGTCATGTTTTTCTGGTTTACTGCAGATAAGCCATTAGCTTCTCTGATTTTATCTGTGGCTTCTCTCAACAGGTCCCAAGCATCATCAAGTTTGTCTTTGTAGTCAGCCAGTTTTTCCCGGAGGTCCTCCTCCATTTCTTCATTTTTCCCCCGGGACTCTCCAAACAGCTTCTTCACTTTCTTCAGAAGGCCTTCTGCAGCTCTGTAACCACCCACAGCCCAAGAATAGACAATGAGCTCATGTCACCGCCATAGGGTTTATTGGTATTAAACCATGTTACAAAGAGATGCTAACATGAGAAGAATGAGAAAATAAGAAAACATGTAAAATAGATTCACTGTGTGCTAAATCAAGTGAAAACTGGTACCTGAGACCACTTATAATTAATTAAAATGAAAGCAAAACAGATGTTTAAAAAAACCTTTTAAATTTGTTAGTAAAATAACATTTTCAATCAGAAGGGGTCTCATGTCATTCTCAGAATCTGACTGATGAAATGAGTTTTATGATTCACTTCACATACTAAAATCAAACAATCCACCTGTTTCATTGTAATGAGACCTTTCTCTATTACTTTGAATGTAAGGGTGAATATTGATATGTTTGCTTAGAAACTGTGAACAGAATTCTAGGTTATTGCCATGCTAGTGGAATAGCATGATTTTAATCTACTTTTCTTTTTCTTCCAACTGACTGACCTGGAAGTTTTTTGGGTTTAACTTACCTAGTTTTTCTAAAGAGATAATTTCTGAGTCATTAAGAAAGTTTAAATACTTGAAAAGCAGTAATTCTCAAGCTGACATGCCTCATAATTCCCTGAAGGACTTGTTAATACATGGATTGCTGGGTCCCATCCCCAAAGTTTCTGATTCAGGAAGTCTGGGATGGGATTTGACAATCCGTATTTTTAATAAGTTCTCAGGTATGCTGATATTGCTGGTTTAGTATATATTATTTAGGTATTAATAATTCTACCACTTTGAAGTTAGCTGACTATGAATGTAGAGATGTATCTATTTTATTGAGTGTGTTATTATAACAGTTATTTAGCATGGGTAAAATCACTATCACTGTTCCCAATCTTCAAATTCCCAACTTTTATTTGAAAGTATTTATTATTTGATGACTTTTCTTTTCAGCATTTCTTAAGATGATAAAATGTATAGGATGGCCTATACATGAATGGTAAAGTCATAACTTTGTTTATCCAAAGGTATTTTTCTTAAAACAAAAATCAACTGTTAGTCTAGAAGTCCTTAAGACAGGTGATTAACAAATCAAGCTCATTAGCCTAATTATAGGAGGGGTAGCACCAGAAAAAATCATTTACTTCATTATTTATATGTAGGCAAGAATATGCTTTTGATTCATTTTAGAACAATGGTAAAGTACAATTAAATAAGTAAATGAATAAACAATAGATAGATGATAGACAGATGGGTAGATAAAATGATAAAATAGCACACATCTCCAGGTCGGAAAAACAGAGTATTCTTTGCTTACATGTGTGATAAAAATTTAGAAACTGTAAATTATCTGGAAATCTCAGTTTGTCAAATGAAAAAATAACAACGCATCTACTCACACCAACTCATCTTCAGCAATTTCTTTTTGTGTCTCTAGATTTTTCCTCCTCAGTTCTTTAATCATCTGGTCAATCTCTTTCTGAAGCCCTTCCAAATTTATCTCAAAGGCCTTGTCTTGAGTTCCTAGAGTTTCATTTAGTTTTATAGCTTTTTCATTTATAGCTGCAGGGGGTAAAACAAATATTGTAAATTAGTAAACAAAAATGCCACATGAAAACACGGCATTCAGCATCTGCTTGGCGCCGCCATCTCCAAATGAAGAGTATTTTGCCGTGAGTGTTCCTGCTGGGAAACACACAGGCAGTTAAGACAATAATCAGTAACAAACAGGGAAGCATAATATATTTCTCAATATTATTTTTATTTCGGGGGTTACAGGAATTAAAGCATGATGTTTCTAGCCTCAAAAGAAAGAATCACAAATAAAGAAGTAGGTCAAAGCATATTCTGGTTAGAGATTAAAAAAAAAAAAGTGGCCTGTAGCCTAATACCTTGAGGCTGGAACACTTTGAGGCTGGAAACACAGCAATGCTGATAAGATAGTCATAGGAATGGCTATCAGTCAGTTTAAAAATACCGACTATGGAAATACTATGTGATGAGATCTCTGAAAATGAACCTGCCCGGGTATTTCCACATAGTGTTCCTGTGCTCATTTTTTTAAAAGAGTGAAGAAAGAAGCACTAGTTCAGGCTTATAACCCTTTTAGGAGAAGGGTTATAAATTAGGCTTCAACGACACCTTCCAGCAATAGCATCCTACACAAGGCTCTGTGTTTATTATGCATTAAATGGGGTTTCAAACTGTGTTCCTTGGAATCATAGGATTCTCCAGGTGCTTCAGGTTTTCTACAAATGATGCCTATTCTGCCAAGAATCTGCTTTATAGGTTGGTGTTCTGGGCAAGATTTCATTTGAAAAAAGAATTCTATGTCAAATAAAAGTTTAAAATGGCGAATTGAAACATTTACACAGTACTTTTATTAGTTTTGGACTAAAGTTTCCTGGAGTGTGTTCGATAGGACATTTTTTTTAGTGAGTTGAAGAGAGATGTTTTCGAAAACTCTTTTGTCAGCTGATACTTATTTCTTTAATATTACCTTCGAAAACTCCTAAAATGAGGGGTCTGGTCTAGCCAAGAGGCATTTTCTATCATTCAAGGGTGTATCTGAAGACCTCCTTATGACATAGAGAATCCTGAAAATTAATTTCTACCCTTGGAGAGAGTTTTCTGATTTGCACTGGGCAGAACTCCTGAAATAGGTGCACATAGTCAGGACAAGCAGAACAGGCAGAGGGTATGTGAGATGGAGGGTGAGCATGGTGGTTTTAAAATGTGGTCCCCAACAAGCAGCAGCAGCATCACCTTGGAGTCTATTAGAAATGCAGATTCTCACCTGCCACAAATCTACTGACTCAGAAATTCTGGGGACGAGGACCAGCAATCTGGGTTTTAAAAAGCTTTCTCCGAGCTCCTGATGTACCCTAGAGTTTGAGGAACACTGAGCCAGTAGAAAGAATTGAGTGTCAATATCTAATGTACCCTTTCCACAATGCATCTTTACAATCCTTTCTTCGTTATATATATCTTTGGTTTAAAAGTTCCTGTAGTCCATACTTTATCCCTTGATAGCCAATGCTGCAGATTGAATGTTTAGGTTCCCCTCAAATTCATATATTGAAATCTAATTCCCAATGTGATGGTATGTAGAGGCGGAGCCTGATGTGGTTTCTCTCTGTATCCCCCCTACCTGAAATCTCATCTCAAGTTGTGATACCCACATGTCGGGGGAGGGGCCTGGTGGGAGGTGATTGAATCATGGGAGCAAAACTCCCCCCTTGCTATCCTCGTGACAGTGAGTGAATTCTCACAAGATCTGGTTGTTTGAAGGTGTGTGGCACTTCCCCCTTCATTCTCTCTCTCTCGCCACCACGTGAAGAAGGTCCTTGCTTCCCCTTCGCCTTCTGCCATGATTGTAAGTTTCCTCAGGCCTCCCAGTCATGCATCTTGTTAAGCATGCAGAACTGTGGTCAATTATAGCCCTTTTCTTCATAAGTTACCCAGTCTCAGGTAATCCTTTATAGCAGTGTGAAAACAGATTAATACAAACCCTTTGAGAGGTATTAGGTCATAAGGGCAAGAATGAGATCAGTGCTCTTATAACAGGGATGCCAGAGAACTCCCTTGCCCCTTCTACCACATGAAATTATAACAAGGAGACAGCCACCTCTGAACCAGGAAGCAGCTCCACACCAGACACCAAACCAGCCAGCACCTTGATCTTGGACCTCTCAGCCTCCAGAAATGAGAAATACCACAAAGTTTATGAAATTTTCATTACAGCAGCCCAAATGGACTAAGAAAGCCACAGTTTAATTAGCAGAAATATTTGAATCACATGTCTTAAAGAACAAATATGGCCATTCCTAACCCTGTGGTAGAAGTTATTGCTCAGGTGCTGCATTCCTAGAAGTTAGTGAGGGTGGCTCTTTCTTGGCTCACTGCCTAATAGTTAAACCTTGACACAGGCCAAAGAACTCTCCCAAGATTCCAGCACTATTGTTAGTAAGATATATCGCCTAGGCTGTGTCACAATTTGTTTTAGAACCACAGTTTGAAAGCTCCTTGGTGCAGCAAACTAGGTGGGAAGCCCTCTAGAGTACCAACAATTAAATGTAAGAAGCTTTCTGCTTATTAGATTTCAAGAAAGCGTAGCAGATTTGGTTATACCTATGGTGCTATCTCATCCTTTAGTCTGAATGCATGCTACCTGTATAGTTGACTTTAACCAATTATAGCATGTAAGTAACTACTGCTATCATTTGTATTTACTTTTTAAAATGAAAATGACATTAATAAATGCCACTTCCCAACTTGCTGTATTTTTTCCTTTGTTAAATGAATGTGTGTGTGTGTGTGTGTGTGTGTGTGTGTGTGTGTGTGTGTGTGTGTATAAATGAGCTTTCATAAGAGATATCTTTTAAAATTTGACCTAATTTAGATTCTGGGCATAGGCAACATAGAGGAAGGGAAAAATGAGAGCTAGAATCTCACTATTTCTCTTGTGCTCTAGAATCAAAGCTAAACTTCTATAGATAAGAATCTGGTAGAAAAAGAATGACATTTGATAGAGGAAAAGGCAAAGGCAATTATGGCCATATCTTTTGGACAGCATATATAATTTCTTTAAATTTAAATCATTTGTAAACAACTAGAGGAAATCACGAAGGTACACAAAAATGGCCTTAGCAAAATGATCATGTATTCAGAAAGCAAGCTTTGTTACATAGGTACACATGTGCCAAGGTGGTTTGCTGCACCTATCAACCTGCCATCTAGGGATTTTTTTTTTTTTTGAGGTGGAGTCTTGCTCTGTTGCCCATGTTGGAGTGCAGTGGCACAATCTTGGATTGCTGCAACCTCCACCTCTGGGGTTCAAATGATTCTTCTGTCTCAGTCTCCCAAGTAGCTGGAATTACAGATGTATGCCACTGCACCCAGCTGAATTTTGTATTTTTAGTAGAGATGGGATTTTGACATGTTGGCCAGGCTGGTTTTGAACTCCTGATCTCAGGTAATCTGCCCACCTCAGCCTCTCAAAGTGCTTGGATTACAGGCGTGAGCAACCGTGCCCAGCCCGTCATCTAGGTTTTAAACCCCTCATGCATTAGCTATTTGTCCTAATGATCTCCCCTCTCCCCTGACCCTGCGACAGGCCCTGGTGTATGTTGTTCCCCTCCCTGTGTCCATGTGTTCTCATTATTCAGTTTCCTCTTATGAGTGAGAACATGCAGTGGCTGGCTTTCAATTCCTGTGTTAGTTTGCTGAGGATGATGGCTTCCAGCTTCATCTATGTCCCTGCAAACAAAGGTCAGGATCTTTCTTTTTATGGCTGCATAGTATTCCATTGGTGTAGATGTGCCACATTTTCTTAATCCAGCCTAACATTGATGGGCATTTGGGTTGGTTCCATGTGTTTGCTATTATAAATAGTGCTGCAATAAACATATGTGTGCATGTCTCTTTATAGTAGAATGATTTCTATTCCTTTGGGTATATACCCAGTTATGGGGCTGCTGGGTCAAATGGTATTTCTGGTTCTGGGTCTTTGAGGAATCACCACACTACCTCCCACAATGGTTGAACTAATTTACATTCCCACCAACAGTGTAAAACGTTCCTATTTCTCCACAGCCTTGCCAGCATCTGTTGTTTCCTGACTTTTTAATAATTGCCATTCTGACTGCTGTGAGACGTTATCCCATTGTAGTTTTGAGTAGTATTTCTGTAAGGACCAGTGATGTTGAGCTTTTTTTCATATGTTTGTGGGCCACATAAATGTCTTCTTTTGATGATAGGTGCAGCAAACCACCATGACACATGTATACTTATGTAACAAACCTGCATATTCTGCACATGTATCCTAGAACTTAAAGAAAAATATAAAAAAGAAAATAGAAAACATGAGAAAGAAACATCAAAACATAGAACACATACCCATAAAGTTTCTATAGGACATCATCGTGCAATTCAGTCACGAGCTTTTCATTTCTGGTTGGATATTATTAATTGTTGCAATTATTGTCATTGAAATAGTGTCAAAAGATTGCAGTGTGATTAGGACCAAAAGAACAAACATTTCAGCAAATATATTGGCTGCTTATGGAATAAACTGCTACTCCATGGCCAGCTTTTTCTTGCAAACCATGTTATGTAAAAAAATACAAGCTCCCCAAAAGGGACATGGGCCTTCACTATCTTTTTGGATAAAATTATAGCATCTTTCAAATGAGTTTTTGGGATGTGTGCTACTTTATCTTCATTATGAAAAAAAAATTAGGCATGAGCTTTGGAGAAAACTATGGTCTCATCAGGACACAAGTAAATTACATATGGCCCATTAAAACCTGTCAGTTTAATTCAGATAACATTTGTTTATTATTAGTGTTTTAAAGGTTTATAGTTTTTTTCCAGATTATTTCACTGCACTCCCCTTACCCCCATTTAAAATTCTTTTTGTGTGGTGAACTGTCTAGTTTAATTTTTCTTTCCATTGTTTTCCTACTGAAAGTTAAATTTTAAAATGCTATTATTTTCCATTTGTCTCATAAGCATCTAGCATGTGCTAGTTTTCTTAGAACCGCACCCCCCACACCAAAAAAAGAAAGAAAGCATCATTTTAATAGCAGTTTAATTGTTTCACTCTTTATAGACATATATAAACATACATTTTTATGTTTATATACATATATATAGTTCCAAATCCTATTTATATATAGGATTTGGAATTTAGGATTTGTACCTTCTCTGAGTATTCTTAAACTAAAGATGAATGTGTTTTTCATCTCTTATTCAAAAGTATGCCCTAGCACTTCAATATATTTTCTTTCCTACAGTATTGAAAATGATTGTAAAAGATATATCTTTGGAATGTACCTATTTATTTCCAACTTAGTTCAAAGGAGGATTTTGGTAATTGAAAAAATCCTGAAGATAAGATAAAATAAAATAAAATAAAATAAAAGGAACTAATGTTCCAGGTTAAAAAAAAACAACAGTGTAAATCAGGGAAGGAATTACTAGACAGAAAACCCCATGCCATAATGTTCAATGCAATGAATCCTAAGTCCACTTCTGAGCATCTTAGTAGCCAATGCATAGCAGGGAATACAAATAGGACTCTTAAGAGGTATACAGTATCTATAAATATAAATAAAAATTCCTCAGGAGAAGCAAAACTGTTTCATACTAAATCTGAAAAAAAAATCCTCTGATGGGGCAAATTTATTAAGAATAGAAAGTAATATACTCTGACCTGAGAAATAGGAAGAAACTATGTTTATCATTGATTAAGTCCGATTGTATGTCAGAAAATAAACACTAATGGGTTTAAATGGGTTTATACCTGTCCACTCATTAATCCTAACAATGGATGGAAGAAAATATAGTTTATTTATGATGTAAGCAGGAGTCATAGCACAGTAGATATTACAAAATTATAGTGAGATAAGAATGCCTTATATGAATAGAAGTTGATTATCTATAAAGAGGTCATGAACTACAATGAAAAATAGGACGAATAGTACATCTATTCAAACATAAATCTGAAATAGACAAATGTCAGCCTGAAGCACTGGCTCTTCCCACAGCAATTTATAACAACTAACAAAATGTAAAAGCACTGATGGCTATCCGCTATTATTGTAATTTTGAGAGAGAGAAAAAAAACGTGGTGTGGATATGTTGTATAACCTACTTTAGTGAGTTCCTTCCTTCCTTCCTTCCTTCCTTCCTTCCTTCCTTCCTTCCTTCCTTCCTTCCTTCCTTCTTTCCTTCCTTCCTTCCTCCATCCCTCCCTCCCTCCCTTCCTTCCATTTTCTTCCTTGCTTCCTTCCTCCCTCCTTTGCCTTCCTTTTTTCCTCTGTCCTTTCCTCCTTCTTCCGTCTCTTCCCTTCTTCCTTCCTCCCTCCCTCCTTCCTTTCCCTTCCTTATTTCCTCTCTCCCTTCGTCTTCTTCCCTCCCTCCTTTCCTTCCTTCCTTTCTCCCCATGCCTCCCTCCTCCCTCCTTTCCCTTCCTTCTTTCCTCTCTCCCTTTTTCTTTCTTCCTTCCTTCCTCCTTTCCTCCCTCCCTCCTCCCTTCCTTTCTTTGTTCCTTCCTCCCTCCCCTTCCTTTCTTCCTTCCCCTTTCTCCCTTTCTTTCTTCCTCCCTTTCTCCCTCCCTCCCTCCCTCCCTCCCTCTCTTCCTTCCTTCCTTCCTTCCTTCCTTCCTTCCTCCCTCCCTCCCTTTCTTCCTCCCTTCGTTCCTTCTTTTCCTCCCTCCTTTCTTCCCTCCCTCCTTTCCTTCCTCCTTCCGTCCCCTTCCTTTCTTCCTTTCTCCCTTCACCCCCCTCCTTTCTTCTCCCTCCCTCACTTCCTCCATCCCTCCCTCCCTCCCTTCCTTCCTTCCTTCCTTTTTCCTCCTTCCCCTTCCTTCCTTCCCTCTCCTATCTTCCTCCCCCCTCCTTCTCTCTGTTTCTCCTCTAAACTGCCAAGCTTTGTATCACATCTGAGCACTTAGTGTTGCTCTGATACAATCTAAATTTGAACTTTCATTCAATTTTAATAGTTGGATTAATTCTACCAAATAGTGCCTACAGGCAAAAGGGAGTAGTGTTCTTATTTCCCTAAAGTATGCTACATGGCACTTCACATATATTAGAAAAGGGTGCCCCATCTGGACAGACACGATCAGTCCACCTGATCTATGCATAATTTAGAGAATGAGAGAGACCTTTGGTGATGGGTAATCCTTTCTCTGGTGGATAGATTTGGGATTTGGAGTGGTGAGCAAGCCTGGGATAAATATCATCTCCACTCTGGCCCCTGTTTGTGCACAAACTGTACAAACAGTACCAGAAGGCCCTAGGCACCCAGAAGTAAAAATTCAAATTTACCAAAGAGGTAGCCATAAATATGTGTGTCTCTTTGGTGGGAGATGGAAGATACAACGCAGAGAATAAAGGAAGCAGTGTTGATACTAGGATCTATTAAAACATATGCTAGTATTTATTCTGATACCAATGTTTCATTGAAACAAATTGAAAATGAGTCCCCAGGATGAGCTGCTGGGTGTTGGATGTTTGAAACGTCAATCGAAAGAAAAGGAAGTTTCCTGGAGTGTTGACCAGAGCCTTTGGGGACCCGCTCAGAGTGAAGATGCTTTACTTGCAGTGGGATTTGTTGTTGTCGTTGTTTTGGGTTGGAGGGGGCACTTCAAGTAGCATTAATGGAAAATAATACTAGGGAAAGCACAACAGCTTCATCTAGCAGAGGATAAACCACAATGAGTTAACTGAGATTTTTCTGGTTTCAGAATCTTACATCTTTTGCCTCAAATTAGGTCTCAGAATAAGTTCTGTTGCTTCTTGCAGTGGTGAATTTTTGGGATTTCTTCTCTTCTTGGCCAGTGATGTCTAAGAGTTATTGGTCAGAATCTGCCTCGAAGTTGATCTCACATCCTTATTTATTTGGCTACAATATGAAGCAAAGTATCTAAAATGCATAATATTGCAGAGCTAGAAAAAGGTTTTACTTCTTCCAGCAAAAAACAACAAAAACCATTTTTCCCACTTTCTAAACATGCATGCATGTTTATTATATTTTAACAGATATTTAATGGCTAGGGTTTTTTTTTTTTTTTTTTTTTTTTTTTTTTTTTTTTTTTTTTTTTTTTTTTTTTTTTTTTTTTTTTTTTTTTTTTTTTTTTTTTGGGCTTTTGCTCAAAAATGGCTTCCACTTTGATTCTCATTCATATTAGTAAACGCCAAGAATTAACTCCTAGAGAATTGTGGACTAAATGCACTAGAGCTTCTCATAAAGCAGCACATCCAAATCCCAAGCAACAGATGTTCATTAAAAGCCAGTCCCAAGTATTTGAAAAGCCATTTTAAGAAACCAAAAGCGCTGCTTTAGTGTGTCAAGTGGAATGATAACATTAGTGTCCTTAAAAATGAAAAAAAATTTTAAATGCTTTCAAGTAAAAACAATAACAAAGGAAACGTCTCCTATTCTTCTATAATTATAATAGCCATGTTTCAAGAATTTACTGCTATTAGGCCCACATTGTCACTAATTCACTGACTACTGTCACTAATGTAACACTGTAGGTCACAGGTTCTCAGCAGATCATACCCTTGAGTATCTTAACCACACCACTTTCTGAAACTCAACTTTTGATTTTACAGATGTCACTTATAACAAGAGAAATTCCAGTCCTGTGTCATCCTTTTCTGTATTTTTCTGTTGGGAGAAATGATGATTAAAATGTGATTCTTTCTAATACCTTCTGCATCCCGGGCAAGCTCCTTAATGAATTCTCCCAGGGACTCTGCTCTGGCGTTGGTCCTCTCAGCATCCTGTCCGGTCTGCTCACCATCTGCTGTCACTTTGGTAGCCTAATGATCCAAATTCGGGAAAAGCATAATTAATAGAGATGATGAAGCTACGGCTAGATAAGCTCCCACTGGCTGCATTTTCTTTCAAATATTACTTTGAGCCAAAGGCAATCGATGAATTATTGATCAGATGTACTGGAAATGATGCCCCGTGCTCAAGTATACAATTAAACTTTATTACTTCTTCCATTAAATGGAAATCAGATAGCTGTATTTGGTCTTTTTAGAAACCCTTGTTATACGCTATGGCACAGAAGAAGCGATAAAGCACAATTATTTTTGAAATATCTTTAAGGTACAGTTGCCAAAAGTCTTTAATGGAATCTTCAGCCTCCACATGTTGCAGTTTTGTCCGTATTTTATTTACTAAAAAGTGTGTGGAGTGCAGCCATGGCCTCTTGAGAGATGAACAGGCCGTCGGCCTCAATCAGCTTGATCCTATAGGTTTGTTTTAGATCAATACGTTAATCAAAGTAACAAAGAGGGGGAAATGCTTAGCTACTCAGTAGTAAATGCCTGTTTTATAACACATCAAAGGTGCCAATAAAACATTAAGGGAGAATAAATACTAACTTTTTTCCATATGATAGCACCAAAAATACGGTTGTTAATCACAGAATCATTTGCAGCATTTTCAGCAAAGTAAAACAGAACCCCCAAATAGCCCCACCTCCCAAAGAGTATTCTCATACACATTCACCTCTATTCACATTGAAAACATCATTTGACACACTGAAATGCATTCAATGTGTTCATGGTTAAAATACATCATATGTAGTCAAACAAAAATGGTGTGTGTATAACATTGTTTCTTTAAAAAAATCCAAGGTTTAGAGTGCCCTGAAAGGTTTACCCTTCATTTTTCTATGTGCATGCATAGGCTAGTATATAAGCCTTCTTCTCTTTTACGAAAATGATATGGATAGTCTAACGACAGATAATGAATTAGAGAATCGCAAACTGTCTCAATATAATTTTGAATAAGGTCCAACTTGGCAGCATATTAATGCTCTACAATCTCGTACTAGAGTGCTTGCATACTAGGCATGGCCAGAGAATTAATTTTTAAAATATACATAAGTGGATTTTAAATAGAACTAAATGTCTGGCCAGCACAGAACATGGTAAGAGATGCTAGAGGAAGTGTACTGCATTTTGTGATTCCTCAAGGGCAGCAAGAGGTTTAATTTATGAAAGTTTTCAAGGTTTTACATAAAAGGAAGAATGTAAAGTCCAACTATTATCATCAGTTTCTCAACCTGCAAGTGTTAACATCACAAATAAAAGGATGAAAGAGTGAGAATCCATTGGAAAATTCAAAAGTTTTTCTGTATAATTTGCAGTACATATACACAATAATTTGAAGAGTATTAACAAATGTGTTATAATGCTCTGGATTTATTCTTCTAAATATTAATGGAATTATTTTTACTTTTAGATTGAAAATTTTTTTTGGAATAAACTGTGCATGCAATTGCTAGATTATTCAAATCCTTGCTTTCATGTTGCAATTATGTTCCATTAATTTCCTTAAACTTGTTTTCCTGCACATGTTTGCATTCAAAGTTCTGATGGGTCAAATAACTTTTTACACATGGACACATATACATACACACATTCACATATACACATACATACACATACATAATTTTTTAAATGTTACTTTTGAATCACTAGCTAAGGTCAACTGCCTAAGAGGTTGGTAGTTGGCCGGGTGCAGTGGCTCACACCTGTAATCCCAGCACTTTGGGGGGCTGAGGTAGGTGGATCATGAGGTCAGGAGATCGAGACCATCTGGGCCAACATGGTGAAACCCCATCTCTACTAAAACACAAAAAATTAGCCAGGCGTAGTGGCGTGTGCCTGTAATCCCAGCTACTCAGGAGGCTGAGGCAGGGGAATCACTTGAACCAAGGAGGCAGAGATTGCAGTGAGCTGAGATCGTACCACTGCACTCCAGCCTGGCGACAGAGCGAGACTTTGTCTCAAAGAAAAAAAAAGATGTTGTCTAAACTGCTTTGGATATTTTTCTAGTCTAGATTTGACTGCACCCTGTGATACCACTCTTACTTTCACATATTACTGAACACCATAACCATAGTAAGAGACTTGATCTACATTATGGTCATCTTCCAATATCTTACTTTAAGAATTAATGTATCAATATCACTAGCGTCTCTTACAGTACAGAAGATGTACATTGCAATTTCAACTTAAAATATATTCTTTTGCTTCATCAATATATTTTCTGTATTACCAAAAGATCACAATTTTGTACCAAGTGGACCAATTCTTATTAAAAACTTAAAGTGTCTAAATTTTCAAAAGTAAGTGCATACCATACATTGCCCCTTTTAAATTCTGGATGATCAAGATTGTATTCACTGTCTTGACTTCCTCTTGCTTATAATCTGTTGTATAGGTTATTTCATTTATATGGTAATGTGCAAAAGTCATCATTCACATGCATTTTATTCTTAGTATTGATTATATGAGTACTTCAGTACTAAGACGTCAAGAATCCTACAAGCTCCATGATAAGAAAGAAGTTCAAAAAATTAGCATGAAGACCCTATGCAATCAACCTCCCTGGCATAGTTTTAGTATACTAAACATGCAAAACTCATCCCTTCTTAGTGCCTTCTTGTATCCAGTTGTGTTTACCTAAAATGAGCTTCTCCTCAATACTTTTAGAGACTGGGTCCTTGTCACCCATCAGCTTTCAGTTTAAGTGCTTCTTAGTGTGCCCATTCCCAGGATGCTGTCCAGGTTTCCACATTCCCTGCAGCAGAACGTTTCCTTCATAGCACCATAGATTTTGGAATGACTTAGTACTTGGCTCATCTATTTACTGACTACCTCTCCAACTGAAAGGTAAGCTCTTAGCGGGTGGGAACTCTGTCTGTTTTGTTCACCATATTATATCCCACTCCTAGAATGATGCCTAATTTATACCGAATATTCTCCAATGTTGTTATACACAGGACCAAGCAACAATTTTCCTAACCAATATTGCCAACTTTATTACCATTCTACTTGCCTACTTTCTTTCGGATCATTCTCAGAAAAATATTTTGTTTTCATATCACTGCTTCTTAATCCCTCTCTACTTATCCAAAATAAATCCAGCTTTTGAGATTCAATTCCAACTCCATCTTCTCAATGACGCTCTCCTTGCCCATTCTAGCACATCATCTCTTTTCTAAGATTTTCAAAAACAATTATTATTACCACTATGCACAACTCTAATGGAAAGTGACTTTGCTAGGTGCTTGGCTATATCTATCTAATCTACATTAGATAGATAGATGAGAGGGGGCTAGGGCTCTGTCTTACTCTTTTTATCTTCATAGTGCCAGGCACAGTGTCTGGCAAATTGTTGTGAGTCAAAGATGTTGGGTGATTGGCTGATACAATGATAATCAAACCAATGATCCCTTGCAAGTTCTAAAGCCTATTCGAGGATTTACAATAGTGCTCATACTGACCATATGCCCGGTACAATGCTTGCCAGCAAATGTGGTTGGCTGGGCAGTTTTCTGGGCATTTTTAAGAAGCTCAGAGGAAGCTGGTGCTCAAGAGCTACAGTTGAATGCTTGGGAGAAGAGCTGAG
Organism: Cebus imitator; assembly: GCF_001604975.1. Lineage (NCBI taxonomy): Eukaryota > Metazoa > Chordata > Mammalia > Primates > Cebidae > Cebus > Cebus imitator. Next base: position 3,229,308 of record NW_016107396.1, read on the forward strand.
CATGAAGATCTGCAGTCCCAACTACACTGCTTTCTTGTCACTGGCCTCAAAGTAATTCAAACTCAGCCTTTGATTACACACCAAGTTCTACGCTGGTGGTGTGTGAGTGGGAATAACAGGCAGAAAGAGGGTAGGAAGACTCTTTAGGGCCAGCAGAGTGCTTACTGAAGACGATACCTTCCTTCTGCACACAGAAGAGCTTCCTCTCTAAACTATGTTCCAGAAGAGGAGAAGATGTGAGGCTCCCAGTACCAAAAGCATCAACTTAATGGGGGCTAGCACTCTAAAGGATGAATTACACACAGTCAGGCTCAGCAGTATGTCAGAATTACTTGTATTTTTTACATTTTCTTAACTTTTAAGTTCAGAGGTACAAGCGCAGGATGTGCAGGTTTGTTGTATAAGTAAATGGGCGTCATTGGGGTTTGTTGCACAGATTATTACATCACCCAGGCATTAAGCCCAGTACCCATGAGTTATTCTTCCTGATTCTCTCCCTCCTCTCACCCTGCCCACCCTCCACCCCCTGGTAGGCCCCAGTGTGCACTGTTCCCTTCTATATGTCCATGTGTTCTCATCATTTAACTTCCATTTATAAGTGGGACATGCAGTATTTGATTTTCTGTTCCTGTGTTAGTTTGCTAAGGGTAATGCCCTCCAGCTCCATCCATGTCCCTGCTAAGGACATAAACTCATTCTTTTTTATGGCTGCATAGTATTCCATGGTGTATATGTGCCACATTTTCTTTATCTAGTCTATCACTGATGGGCACTTATGTTGATTCCATGTCTTTGCTATTGTGAATAGTTACACCAGATTTCTATGCATGTTTGCAAAGGCTTACAGCACTCTTGTGTGTCTCATTTATTCTTCCTGCATTTAGAGATATATAGAAGGCATGATCCCCCTTTTTACACAGATGAAAATGAAGGTACGAGGAGGTTAAGTGACTTATATGAACTTGAACACACAGGGAATTGGAGACAAAACACACATTTTTTGGTCTCACAGAGTTACATTTTGTTTGCACCCAAAACTGTTTTGCATTTGACTAACATCCAGAGAGAGTAGTAAAATACACGAAAAACTGGAGCATTCTTGGTGAGTGGAGGACATTGCTCCAGCTAATATACACTTTAAGTGTCTAAGTTTTGGCTTTCAGTAAATTAACACATTTCAAAATCATATCAGAACATCATCTAGATATATTTTAAAATTCCATGTCTCATTACCCAGTAATTACGTTGAAGACTCACCCTTGTCAAAGCTACCCATGAGAGACCTCATAAAGAAGGCTATGATAAATGCACTATCACCTATGGGTAGCGATGATAGATAGTGGTATCATTGTGAAAGCAAAATTCACAAAAATCAACCTCATCCAGGACAGGCTATTGATAATGTTACAAATGAATGCTAAATACTACATGATAGGAACTCTCTGTCTGATTCAGTTTGGCTCTTTCTGTGTTTTATTAAATTACCATCTCCATCTCTTTGTCATCCTTCTTCTTACTCACTATTATCTTGTCCTTTGAGTATTTGACAAATAACTTCTCATTTATCCTAATATGTTGTACAATCTTCCTTTCATTCTCTATCTTTGATTTTCTCATTTTAACATCCCCTTACCTCTGTTCTCCAATCTTTCCAGTGTTCCTTTGTAAATGATGCCTCACACAGTATCTTGTATCTCTCTTACCTTTGATTATCTTTTTTTTATATTGACATTCATTCAACTAGGTTTTCTTTACCCCGTCTCTTTTTCTTTTTTCTTTTTTAGAGTATTTATATCTAGGCAGCATGCATTACCATAAGGCACACATTAATTTACTTCTGAACAATGTAGCTGTTACTTTCCTGCTTTAGCCCAAGCAGTTCTTACTGTGCCTCTTAAAATCTGCACATAATTTTCTTGGTTGGATATTACCAGTGTCTTTCATTTTCTGCCTTCCTTATGTTAAAACTAGAATCTAATGAAGCAAACCTAACTACTGAATAGATAACATTGCTTAGATGCCATCCACCTTTGCATTTGTGGACTCAAAAGGTTTCCTGCTCAAATTAAATTTCAGATCAAATCATTTATATGATATTCTCAAGGGTCATCTTCCAATATTACCAGCTCCGTATGTCTAAATGGCAGTGAGGCACTCCTCAGGCTGTTAGGAACTGTTAGGACCAACAACACACAGGAAAAGGGGGAGCAGCCAGCTGACCCCACAGAGTGACAATGAGCCAATTCCATGTGGAATTTCTTCCTAAATATTTCAGGTGCCAATTTTAAAAGTTCTAAACCAAAAAATATGACTTTTTTATGACACACACATATATATATGTATCTTAAAAATATAAAAGGAGAAATAAAAAACATTGTTAGCAACTGAAATCTTTTAAAAACTATCAATAAAACCTTGTAAACTTACAATACTGGCACTTAAATCATTTAAAAACTGGTTTCATCCTTTTTGAAATCCTTCATTTTCATTAAATTTGGTATTCAATAGGCAATAAAATACGGTATAAGTGAAATGAAATTTTGATATTTTATATAGTTCAGTCTGTTACATAGAATTCTCCTCATTTAGAATATAAACAGTTAAGAGATGTTTATCAATAAAAACAAAGTATTCAACAATTTAATTATAACTATATGCCTGATTTAATGCATTTTAAAGTATGCAAAATCAATGTTTATTTTGGGTTTGTCTACCTTTCATCTTGTTGTTCAAATGCTATTAAAATTATTCACAATTAATTAATTAAACAAATATTGATTCAACTCCTATTATGTGCATAATATTGGTGATACTCTGATAAGAAACAAAAAGGCTTCTTACTCATTTGGAGTCAATAGTCTGGCGGACTAGAGGGTTATGTGTCAAATGATCACATAGATAAATTTATAATTACAAACTGGAGGAAAAAAGTGATGTAAGATAAGAACAGGAGGAATCCCAGCACCCCTGTGATGGCCCAGAGGGCTTTCATGAGCTGAGATTTGAGAGGTAAATTGGAGTTAATAGAAATTAACAAAATGTAGGGAGAGGTAGGTTACCTTTAAGGGAAAATAAATATGTGGCAATGCTTTATGGTAGGACAAGGTGGCTGGGGGACAGGACAGCTGGCGTGCAGATGGCCAGGGGCGCAAGTGGTGGGAGATGTGGCCAAGGGGAGAATTTTGGTCTTTATCCTAAGAGCCTGAAGGAAGTCAGGGGAAGAATTTGTAAGCACTTCGACCACATATTCACATTTGGAATAGCAAACATTCATTCAGGCGATGTTGCAGAGAACAGATTTGGAGAACAACAACAGTAAAAGCAGAGAGACCAGCTAAAAAACAAATGTGGTAATCCCAGACTATGCAACATGAGATTGGATGAGAGTGGGGTAGCGGAGACGAACGCTATACATGGAAGCGGACGCCCAGTGTGTGGTAATGAGTTGGAAAAGCAGGAGCATGACGAGGAAGAAAGAGTCACCAACGATTCATAGGTTTCTGGCTTGTATGCTCAGTCCGTGGGGGCCCCGGTGACCAGACCACGAGTAGTGGGGAAAGATGAGAGAGAAATAGAGAATAGTTCCTGGTGGGAGAGCACTGCATGTCATCCTGAACAAAGTGGAAAGTCATAGTACAATTTAAGGAAGAGAATGGCATGATAAGATTTGTAATTTAGATTGTTTAATCTGCCATATAGATAATAACTGGTTGGAGCTGGATAAGGCTTACGAAGAGCCACCATAGAAGGGAACTGAATTGGAAGACAGGTGAAAGAGGGAGTAGAGTGAAGAGCAACCTGCTAATGTCTCTTTGGGAGACCGGGCATATACTGGAGGAGAAAACAGAGATGGTCTAAACAGGAGAAACTATGGGCTTTAAGAGGAAGTGATGAGTTTAGTTTGAGATGTCCGATCCTTAGTAAGGCATATACGGCCAAAGCAGGAGAATGAAGTCAGCCTTGAAAATACAGATTTATGAATTAACAGCTCATACATGGCAATTGAAGACCAAAGAAAGAGTTATAGAGTGAGAGGAAACATGGACTGAGGCCTAGATCCCAAGGAACACCAACTTTGAAGGGATGATGAGAGAAAGAGCCTTAGAATGAAAGGTTGGAGAATTAAGAGAAAAACAGAGAGAGGAGAGTATGTCAAGAAAAAAGGAAAGATCAAAGCTGGCAATTGCTGCAGAGATTTCAAGTAAAATTAATAAAGCATCCGGTGGATTTAGTTACCAGATTATCATTGGTTATCTTACAAAAAACAGTTTCAGTAGTGGGCTGGGAGTGAAAATTCAGACAGCAGTGGAGTGAGAAATAAATACAGACTTGTCTCCAAGTCTTCAAAAATTTTGGCTCTGAAAAAAGAAAGGAGCTAAGGTCAATAGCTATAGAGGTACGTAGAGTCATCATCAAAAAGCATCTCAATATTCCACACATATTGTAGGGCAGTTCGAAATATGTTTAACATGATTCTCATACTTGAGGAACTTGAGTTCTTCTGATGAGTAAGAGAAAATGGCAACAAATCAAAATGCATTGAAAGAGATATATGATTATGTAGTGTTTTCTTACTTTATATTTATATATTAATTAAAACATATCAAAATACATTTTAAATGTGAGTTATTCGGAGGAATAATATCCTCTTTACCCAGGGATATTAGGGAATTAGATTTCTCCATTAAAAAAAAAAATGAACATAGGCTAGGCGTGGTAGCTCACACATGTAACCCTAGCACTTTGGGAGGCCAAGGTAGGCGGATCACCTGAGGTTGGGAGTTTAAGACCAGTCTGACCAACAAGGAGAAACCCAGTCTCAACTAAAAATACAAAATTAGCCAGGTATGGTGGTGCATGCCTGTAATCCCAGCTACTCAACAGTACGAGGCAGGAGAATTGCTTGAACCCAGGAGGCGGAGGTTGCAGTGAGCCAAGATCGCACCATCGCACTCCAGCCTGGGCAACAAGAGCAAAACTCTGTCTAAAAAAAAAAGGAATATAAAATACAAAAGTCCTTAAAGAAGAGAGGGCAGCTCCTACAGCAGTCATGCAGGATCAGCCTTGCCACGTGTGGAGCAACAGAAATTCTCCTTTATTGCCAGTGGGAATGCAAACTAGCAACAACCATTTGGAAAACATTTTGGCAATTTCTTTCAAAACTCAATACACTCTTACCATACAATTCAGCAATCATGCTCCCTCAGCTTCACCCAAATAGGTTGAAAACTTATGTCCACACAAAAGTCTGCACAAAGATGTTTACAGCAACTTGATTCATACTGCCAAAATTTGGAAGCAACCAGATGCCCTTTAGTAGGGGAATTAATAAACTGTGAAATGTCTGGACAATGAAATAATATTCAGCACTACAAAGAAATGAGCTAGAAAGCCATGAAAAAATATGGGGAAACCTTAAGTGCACATTACCAAGGGAAAGAAGCCAATATGAAAAAGCACCATACTGTATGATTCCAGCTATATATTCCAAAAAAGGCAAAACTATGAATGTAGTTAAAATATGAGTGGTTGCCAGGGGTCAAGGAGGAGGGAGGTATGAGTAGGTGAAGTATGGAGGATTTTTTAGTGAGTGAAACTTTTCTATACTGTAATACAATGGTGGACACATGTCATAATGCATTTGTCCAAACCCATAGAATGTACAACACCAAGAGCAAACCCTAATGTAAACTATGGACTTCAGGTGATGAGGAGGTATCAACTTAGGTTTACCAATTATAATAAATGTACCAGTCTGGTGGGGGAGGTTGACAGTGGGGACGGCTATGAGGACAGGGAGTAGATACGAGAACTCTCTGAACATTACACACAACTTTTCTTTCAACTTTAAACTGCTCTGAAAAATAAAGTCTGTTTAAAAAATGTAATGTGAGAGAATCTGCTGGAAAGATTAAAGAGTGTAGGCTGAGACATAATGAAGACTTGACACTCTTAAAGAAATACTTCTTGTGTCTCTAAGGTCAGATCATTAGACAATTCTAAACCAATGAGGGCAACAACTGTGCAGTTTTGCTCACACCTCTATCCCCAGTGTCTGTCATAATCCCTAGAACATGGGAGACCCCCAAAAAGTATTAGTTAAGTGAATGAATGAATGCATGAATGAAATGCCACTTATTACATGAATTTTTTTCTAATTACCCCAATCAGATGAAACTGTTCTATTATTACAAATTTCTCAAGAATTTCTTCCAATTTTATTTCATATTTTATTATATACTTGCATGCAGTTGTCTAATACACCTACACCTACCTATTGTCCTGCATACACCTAAATGCTGATGTACACACACACACACACACACACACACACACACCTGAAAGTTCTTTGAAGACAGAATAAGCCTCACTCATATTTTTCATCTACCAACACTTAACTTAGGCTTTGTATGTTATAAACATTTATGTGTGCTTGTTGAATTGATTTATTCTGCCATGACCTGTTAAAAAATTCTTATTTATTAGTAGCCACATAAAAATATGAATTCTTATATATTAAATTCATATGAGATAAATGCACTCAATTTAATCTAATGTCTGCATATATTTGGCAAGAAACGCCATGTTGTATCTCTACATTCTATATTGTTGCTATGAGATTCTGAAAAAGTGTTTAGTGTGCTATTGTAACTTCAGGGCCATTGTTTGGCATTATGTGCTCAGAAGCCTATTTGATTTCCCTGCGGAAATTTTCCTAAACCAACAGAAGGCTATGTAGGAAAAGTACTAGACCACTGGGAATCTTGAGGCTGGGTCCTGCTTAAGTCCCTGGGTTTAGCAAATTGTGTGGTCATTGTTAATTCAGTTCACTGTCATGGCCTGGTGCAGCTCTTCCTTAAAATACAAAATGGACTAGATAATCTCCCAGAATCTTCTAGCTCCAATGTTCTTTATCTTTTAAAGCTCTTAGATCATCAAATTAGATCCTTACTTTGCAGCCCAGTTTCTCACTTCATGCATATTTCTGGCCACAAGATGGCGGGCTTTATGTTGATTTCTTCATTCTCTAACAGCAGAAAGTTTTTAATGCCATTGCAGTTTTGAAAATTCAAAATTTCCAATTCCTTAAAAAGCCTGATAAATGCAACATGGACTTTACATTCTCACTTTTAAAAGTGTCTTCAGTGCTTTGGAGTCTCACAATAGAGACGATTTTCTCTTTTGCGTAAAACTGATTTACACTGTATTTCTATACGAATGCAAAAATCCCACGATGAGATTAAAGAGACCACAAGTATTTTCACTTGTTTTTCTTTCTCTTTACATAATTGAGGATAGTGTTTTTGGAAATCAGAACAGATAAAAGCTTCACCATGGAGGCTACTGAATAAAGTTCTCAAAATACACTGTCACTCTGGACTTTTTAGCCATTGTTCTTGATAATTTCCAGGTATCCCAAACTTTTCTGTGGGCTACTGATTTCTATTATTTGATTTGAAGCAGAAGTAGCAAGTCCCAATACATTTGTTTTATATACCAAATTGGCAATTAAGAAGAAGGCGACTGGCATTTCAGAGCTTCGAAGTAATTTTCCTTAATTTACATAATCCATCTGCCTTCAGAAGATTCAAAATTTTGCCAACTTACCCTGGTCAGCAGCTCGTTCATTTCGGTGACAAGTGTATTCAGATTGCCCTCTGCCAGCTGAATAAGCCTCTCTGGGGCTCGCTGAGGTGAGAGCAAGTGCTGAAAAAAATTCCATCACATTTTAGTAAATGACCTTGCAGTAACCAGTGTTTAACAGAACACATTTTTCTGTGTATACGGGGAACTTAGCCTTCTCACCTTCAAAGAAAAGAGAAGGAAACTATTTCAACTGGGCACTTACACATTGGGTGTCATGCCAAATATTCAGGTAAATAATAAAAATTGCAGTGATTTATTTAGAAATTACTATGTGCCAGGCTTTGTTTTGTTTTTTCATCTAATTCTCACATCTCTATGAGGGTTAAGTGTATTCCATTTCATAAGTGAGCAAACTGGCTTGAAGAGAGTTAAAAATGTGCAGGAGATCACACAGTCAGTAAGGGGTAAAGTTAAGATAAACTCCTCGTCTGGCTCATTTAAGGCTCCCATTCCAATTAACAGAGGTCACAGATAGCAGGTAAAAAAGAGAATGGCAGGTCTTGACATAAGGACCTGGCCTGATACTAACTAACTGGCCTGCCCTCGGTGTTGCTAGGAACTGGCCTGGCACTCACAGTGGGGCCATATTTTTTCCTATGAAATATAAAAAAATCTCATAGGACGCTAACATTAGACAAGATCATGTGGAGCCAGTGATGAATGAAACAAACAAACAAACAAAAATGAGACTACCCTTTAATGTCTAAGCACAGACAAAACCATAGCAGGTTTTGTGCAAACCACAAAACTACCCCAACCCCCCATTTCCTGGCTAATATGAGTGACCACTGCCTCCTTATAATCATAGCTTTATCCTCCCTCTCTCTAGATAGAATTCACAGAATACTCACAGAATTACTCCCATTTCCAAATAGTACCCAGTTGAGTGCTACCTGAAATTACCTAGTACAACCTCAAATGCTAGAAGTTATTCCTAACACCTTCTTACTGAGACAGCCCACAATTCCCCATGGTGTTCAATGTCCCTTGTTGCAACAAGTTAATAATCCCCACTTTGTTCCATCACATGTGTGTCCTTGATGGTCTTTGGCTGGAATTTGGGGAGCACTGACACAGTTAAATTGAGCAAAGAGGTAAAATAATATTTTAGAATATCAAAAGGTGATCCTCAGTATACAAATGTCAAATTAATGATGGAAGAAAAACAAAATACAGAATTAAGAAAGACTGGAATTTCAGGAAAATCCAGATCATCTGGATCAGTACCCAGCCAGAAGTGGATGGCTCACTGAATCCGTTGGCTTAGATGATGTTCAGCCTCTTCTATAGGAGCTCTTTATTTCATCATCCATTGCTTAAGTATTGGTTTTAAAATGTTTTATGTTCAACTAAAATGTTTTCTTTTCTAGTTTTATTTTTCTGTGTTCCCTCCATATACAAAAAAAATAATAACTGATCAGTATTCTTTTTATTAAAACTCTTTGCATCCCTGAATACTGAGACTACAAGGTAAACTCAGGTTCCTCTGCCTGGCTTTCAAGGTTGTCCTTCATATCACCCTGCCTTACTGAAGTCTCCGGCGTTATCTCTCACTAGCAGGTCTGACTTTTAATATCTGCCAGACAGGCCTAATTCACACCACTGCCTCCGCTCACATGGCTCTGTTAAGCACAGCTGCCTTCTCCCTGTGTCCTCACATGGCAGAGAGATCTCCAGATACCATTACATTGGGAGTCAGGGCTTGCTGTGCTCAGAATGTTTGTGTGCTTCCAATATTCATGTGTTGAAATCCTAGTCCCAATGTGATGATATCAGGAGGTGGAGCCTTTGAGAAGTGATTAAGTCATGAGAACGTAGGCTTTCTGATTGGGATTGGTGCCCTTATTAAGGAGACCCCAGAGAGCTAGCTATCCTTTCCCTCAGTATCCAGATATTAAATGTATTAAGTGTGAGGACATAGCAAGAAGTCTCCCTCTATGAAGAACAGGCCTTCACTAGACGTTGAACCTGCTGGTACCCTGATCTTAGGCTTCCCAGCCTCAGAATTGTGAGAAATACATTTCTACTGTTTATAAGCTAATCAGTTAGCAGCTCCAACGGACTATGATAGACCTTCAACATGAATTTCAGGGAAATATAAATATTCAGACCCTGATAACTTTTTTATTTCTTGGAGTTTCTGTGAAAGCTATGTATGGTAATCCATGTAAGACTTCAGTCAATTGCCTAGCTTTTCAATAAATGTTAGTTATTCTTGGTGTCATCATTGTTGTTTTCTTCTTCTGAAAAATAGGGATAATAATACCTACCTTAAAGGTTATGGTCAGAATTAAAGAATACATTCCCTGAAAGAGTATCTACCAATGCCTAGTGAATAAATCTTAGATGCCTTCCTCTAGAGCAATCAATACTCCTCTGACTATTAAAATTGGATCTGCTCTTCAAATTCCAACAGAAATTACACTCTCAGTAATGGTACATTCCCTGGTTACTCTGAACCTTACTGATTTCTCCAGTATTTGTACTCTAGCGTACTTTGAATGTTTGTAAAACACATGGTGATTATGTATTTTTGCTAATTGCTTGACTATTGTTTAATGATTATTTTTAAAGCACATGGAATCTACAGTTCCTAAGGATAGTGAAGATACTAAAAGAATCATGAAATCCCCAGGGAACAAAGTGCAACGCTGAGGCATTCTGTAATTTCTCAATAAATATCTGATAAGAGGCTGAAAGTAAGTTGACACCTTTCATCTTTTTCATCAGGTGAAACAACCCCGAGTTCCTTAATGTTTTCTTCTACCATTAACTACCAAAAGCTCTAACCACATTTTAGAACAGTGTTTATCAAACTAATGCTTGTTGAAGAACTTTTAAGGCTCTATTAGTTCTCTAGTACAAGTTTCTAATCATGTGTTTTCATTTTGATGATAACCTTAGGTATTAATGTAAGTATTTCTGGATGCCAGGCTAGGCAGCTGAGAAATGAATATGGCCACCTGATCTCAGTGACTATATTTGCTTGTGTGTTTGACCCTTTGGCAAGCTGAGCACATAATTCACATAAACTTGTCAAGTGATGCCCATGTGTCATTTCAGGACCCTTTGCAGGGGGCTCTCTGGTTCAAATGTAGTAAGGTAGGAGAACTGAGTTCACCTCTGGTGGAAGAACTGTGTGGAAATAGTCAACATTCTATTCTTGTTGCAAGCAGCATTTCCATTCAGCCAAACTCATGTTACTTTATATTAATGTTTTTAATTTGAATTTTATTGGTTTTGTAAGGATTAATTTGTCTTGATTTTATAGAGCTATAAGTACAAAGGGTTCATACCTGATTTTATGTTTGCACATATTTCAGAAACATAATAAAACTGATTTAGGCCAGACACTGGGGGGTACATGAGACACTTTTCCCTTAATAGAAATCTGTATATTATAGTTCTTGAGTTTGAAAAACATTGGTTAGTAAAGTCTCTGAATTTCCGTAACAGTTGTGTCCCTTATTTGAGGCTGCGGGAAGAACATTTACCAATTACAGCCAATACAACTTGTGAAGCATCTGCCACCTTGTCCCTGGCCCTTACTATTACTGCTCCAACCTACCTTTAGCTCCTGAGTCATGTTTTCAAGACCATACAGTATTTTATATGGCGCAGGCAGCGGGCCAGTGAGGTTGATGCTCATGGCCATCTGCTCCAGGCGAGCCAGGTCACCCAGGAGAAGACCAGTGCACTCATCTCCACAGACTGTGAACGGGAAGCGACAAAGAGCAGTTACTTCAAAGAATTCAGCTCTGAAATATTTTATGGTCCAAGGATAATTCTGTGGAAGATGAAGCTACTCATCTCAGAATGTTAATGCTATCAAAGGGATGATGGTTGAAAAGAGATAAGAGCAACAACAAAACAGCAGATACGCGTGTCACCCAGAACTTGAATCACAGGTGATAATATAAACTGAGGGACAAAAGAGGAGGAGCAAATAGATTTGGGGAGAAAAACTGTATTGCATAAGTACTGAAGATTTCCTTTAAGGCATAGACTATAACATTAAAAATGCTCCCCCTCCCCAAATCCCTACACGAGCAATCTAAAGGAACCTGTCCAGAGGGAATAAAAGATGCTCCTGAGTCTAAATGTGCTGTGCCTCATTAGATTACACTGGAGAAAATCGCAGGATTGACCTCCACATGCTTCATGTAGTACACATTCAAAAAGTGCATACATTTTTAGCTTGATATCTATTGAGTAGAATTAAAAAAAAAATCAAATGAAGGCCGGGCACCATGGCACACGTCTGTAATCCCAGCACTTTGGGAGGCTGAGGCGTGTGGATCACCCGAGGTCAGGAGCTCAAGACCAGCCTGACCAACATGGTAAAACCCTGTATCTACTAAAAATACAAAAATTAGCCCAGCGTGGTTGTGGGTGCCTGTAGTCCCAGCTACTCAGGAGGCTGAGGCGGGAGACTCGCTTGAACTGGGGAGGCAGAGGTTGCAGTGAGCTGAGATAGTGCCACTGCACTCCAGCATGAATGACAGAGCAAGACTCCACCTCAAAAACAAACAAAACCAAAATCAAAGTCAAAAGAAAAATAACCTTTCCTTTTGTAATTAGTGTTTTTTCTTATAATATTTATTCACTTATTTATTTGCCAACTCTTCCTCTTTATCCCTTCAGTCTCTTGCTACCCATGATTAGATGCAGTCTCACAAATCCCTACCTTGATGATTAACCTATTTCAGTCTTAAAGATAAATAATTCCTAAGGGCCAGAAAAACTGTATTCTTTAAGTAGCTAAGAATGTTAATATGCTACCAGATATGGTCTGGCTCTGCGTGCTCATCCAAATCTCATGTTGAAATGTAATCCCTAACGGTGGATATGGGGCCTGGTGGGAGGTGTTGAATCTCTGGAGTGGTTTCTAATGGCTTAGCACCATTCCCTTAGTGCTGTTCTCATGACAGAGTTCTCATGAGACCTCGTTATTTAAAAGTATGTGCCACCTCCAGGCCCCACTTCCTCCTGCTCCTGCCCATGTGAAGATGCCTGCTCTGGCTTTGCTTTCTGCCATGAGTAAAATTTCCCTGAGGCCACCCCAGCCATGCTTCCTGTTGGAAGCATAATGGAACCATGAGCCAATTAAACCTCCTTTCTTTATAAATTATCCAGTCTCAGGCATTTCTTTATAGCAATGTGAGAATGGACAAATATACTAACTATAATATTTTTGGCCATCAAAGAGGTACTATTCAAATTTGGTGGTAGGGGCCAGGATTGGTGGTGGAATTGGGGGAGAGAAAAATGGATTGTTGTCTCTTCATTATGGAATAAATCTCATAAATAGTAGTATAATTTCTAAAATTAACATATATTGATTCTTTTGGCAGATTTAAAAAACATGCATATTTTTAGTTTTGCATTGCAGAGTTATGAGGTGTATCTTCATGCCAAGGAGCAGAAACTGCCACATGTATAATATGCCCTCATGTATACAGTTATAATTTCTTAACATTCTGCAGATAGAGGTATCAATGCTATATACATGTTAGAATAGAGGAAAATACATAGCATGGAAAATACTGAGAATTGGAGCAGCTTTGGATCATGCCCAAACTTGGCAAGAATTCAATTAGTTCTCTAAATAGCGGTCCCCTGAGCTGCTTAATGGAGAGAAAACCATTAACTGGTGCTTGTAAACAAAGAGAAGGAGGACGGAGGGTGATTTTTTGATAGGACAGCGGCTAGAGGTGAGTTACAATATCACTTCACAGGGATTAAGCCGCCCTGGCAGGGCTTTTAATAAATCAGCTCCTTGCAGGTGACACCTGCAACTGTAGAGCGTCACCTGCAGGGGCTTTGCAAGCTCCTGATGCTTTACAAGCTGAGTGAACAAAGAGGATTTGGAGGCAAGAGCAGAAGTCTGGAACTAGGGCTGTATCTCTTACTCTTCTCCCAGCCAGAATGAAAGAGAATTTGCACTGCATGGACACCAAGTAAAAAGAAGAGATTATTTTGGCTTGGTAGCCCCATTCAATGCAAAGCTTCAACAGACCTGTCTAGATTAAACAATTACAGAAAACACAACACAGAACTCAATTAAGTGCCAAATTGACCATGTCTAAACACAAAGTTCCGCAGTCTGGTCCTCAAGCTTTAGTGGGCCTCAGAATCACCTGTAGGACTTTCGGGAATTCCGGAGGGCTGGGCCACATCCCCAGTGTTTCTGAACCAGGGCAAATGGCTCAGAGACAGGCAGATCACTTTTGATGGGCAGATCAACTCCCACTATGGGAGGCTTGAGATGGGTAGAGGTCAGGAGTTTGAGACCAGCCTGGCCAACATGGTGAAACCCCATTTCTACTGAAAATACAAAAATTAGCCAGGTATGCTGGCATGTGCCTGTAGTGCCAGCTACTCAGGAGGCTGAGGCAGGAGTATCTCTTGAAACTAAGAAGTAGAGGCTGCAGTGAGCCTAGATCATGCCATTGCACTCCAGCCTGGGTGACAGAGCGAGACTCCCTTTCAAAAAAAAAAAAAAAAAAAAAACTTGCTGTTAATACTCCTTTGCCACACCTCCCATTAAGAGGTGAAGTCTATTTCCCTTTCCCTTGAATCTGGGTTGGCTTTGCAACATACTCTGACCAACAGAATGTGGCAGAGGAACATACTGAATTTTGCAGTTTCTGCTTTCACAGTCTTGGACCTCTGCTGCCTTGAGAACAATCCCAGGCTAGCCTCCTTGAGGAAGGGAGGCAACGTGAGAGACGGAAGGGCAATTGAGCCTCCAGCTTCGGCTTGAGGCCACTGGGAGCCCCTAGGCACGACAGTGGAAGATCTGTTCAACTGAGCTCAGCCCAAATTGCCAACCTACAGAACCATGAAGATGTATGCACTAGTTGTTTTAAGCTACTAAACTTTGGAATGTATAACTGATACAATAGATAACTGATACACTTCTTCAAGTTTTGCACATGTGATTCAGATCAGAGCCTTTCAAGTTGGAATTCGTAGGTTAAAAACAAGCATTAGTAACCATTTAAATTTTCTTAGGAATTATGAAGAATAGGAAGGTTCCTTTCCCACTAAGCCCAAGCTGATCATTGTTTTAAAAGTTCCATTTGACTCCTAGTGAAGGTGTATTTTTGGCAGATGTTCCTAGGATGTAAGCAAGTAATTTGCTCCTTTTTCAACCTCTAAGATCTTGAAAGACACTTGATAATGATAACAGGATGTTTCACCATGCTTTCTAGGGCAGTGTGTGCCTTTCATAGCAAACACTAAATTATTCTTTAATTTATTTATGGAATGTAATCTACCTATTTCCAAGAAGTAATTGAGTCAGTTTGTTGATAATAGCATGGCTAGTTACTCCTTACTAGATGGTTCCAGAAATTTCCAGGGAAAGTACCTATAGTTTTCTCAGTTTTTACTTCATACAAGAATAAACCTGGGACTGGAATGCAGAACCAGATCTGATGTACTGTTATGTGCTACAGAGTAAATTGGTGCACTAGAATGCCAAGAGGCATGATGAATACTGATTTTTCTCTCATTTATTCTATCCCCTGCCCATCTGTTTTGGTTTCTCATCTTCAGTTGTTGAAATGAAAATGTATTTAATTGCTCTGTCAAGGGCTCACACATTCCATTTTATGTCTCTGTGTCCAAAGGTTCATTATTATCCCATGTCTTATGGTCTCTGTATTTGCTTTTTGGAGAACAAAGTACAAACACATTTCCATAAATGAAAGGTAAGTTTTATAGTATGCTCCAAGTAATATACTAACATCTGTCTGAATGGGTCAGAAAGACTTATGAATATGACAGCCATGGGAATTTTTTCAAAGCTTCTGTACAAGTCTAGCTCATGAAGTTATAAGGTAAACACATGGGGAAATGTGCCCTTTACATAATGGTTTGCTATTTTATTCTGACACAGAATATTTCACTTACACCAGGAGCTACTTTTATTTGCCCTCAAAAAGTCCAAAGTGTCTGGTAACAAATATTGGAAATGGAATGCAAATTAAAACCAAATTTAATTCACTATAATAGGGAAGATCTGAAAAATGTGTAGAGACAGGGAATATTCACATTGTGTAAACAACTGTTCTTTGATAAAGTGCAGTAACGGCTCAGTGTAAATTAACACCTGTCTTACAATCAGGACCTCAAAGAACCTCTCCAAATCCATTCGCCAAATTTAGCAGTACAGATGAGGTTACAAAGTAAAATCCTGCCTGAAAAGCACAGGAGCAAAAGCAAATATTTCAAGACCATGATTATATTTTACATGACTAAATGTTTCTGAGGCTTTGCCTATAAAAGTGTCAGGATAAATTTGTGTCTAATATTAACAAACGCAATACTGAATTCAGATTGTTATAGCTGGGCACATGTAAGGGGCAAATCATGCAGCCAGGATTACAGATCTTTCTGTTAGCAATTAGTACAAAATATTGCATTTCTAATAGGGTTCCCCATGCATAATAACTACTGGCTTACTGTCACAAAAAAAATCACAGGCTGCATCCAAACCAAGGAAGCTAAAGCTAAAATGAGGACACTGAGTGTTTTTGAAAGGGCCAAAGCTATTAACGAATTTTAGGTAGAGATACATAAATTCTATGCTCTAATCAAACAGGAATAAAATGAGTAAATATACGTTTTTAACAAAAGATAAAATTACGTGTTAATGTGTGTATTTTAAATTAACTCTTCTAGATGAATGCCATCGATGGTTCCCTAGATCTGAATTTCACATTTCTCACTCTCCCTTATCCCCTTCAAAAAAGAAACTTTTACATTAGCATATATTTAGGGCTTATTAAAATATATTTAGTTATTCTATTTTAAAATAAATATCTTCTAAAATAAAAATTTGTTTTTAGAATCATTAACAATGCCTTTTAACCTTTCATTTCTTTTAATAGAGAGGGAAGCTGCAGACTTCAGCTGAGACTGGTGAATTTGCTGATGTGCTAAGTTATGATATATATGTTTTATATATATATAGAATATATATGAAAAACAATATGGTTTAAAGATGGTGTAGCTCTTCAAAACTCTAATGGAAACTTTCAAAATACTATAAATAATAACGAGATAATAGTTTTTATCTACACAACAGTCACTACATGACAGGCAACGTATTACATTTTGCTATCATTATCTCACTTAATATTTATAGAAATTCTATGAGGTAAGTACTATTCATCTCCTCATTTTACAGATGAGAAAAATAGTCACAACCAGGGTGTTTAAGAATCTATAAATAATGCATGTGAAGGACTTAAAGAGAAATGTAAGGTGGCCATAAAAGTGGTTTTCAGTGACTTGAAGACCCTAGAATTAGAGATAATAATAGAAAACTGAAAGTCAGCCTAAACTAAAGGAAATATTTCATCAGAAACTGATGAGTTGCACAAAATATCAGGTCTTTAGGGAAAAAGTGGTCATATAATAATGATGATGATAACAACGCCTAGAATTTATTGAGTACCTATCATGCTTAGATACTTCACAAACATGTATGTAGGATTTTACATCCATTTTACAGAAGATGAAAATGCGGTTTAGGAAATTAAATAATGTCACACAAATTGCAAGCTAGGATTCAAACCTCCTGTAGCCACTTCATAACACCATGCTTCCTTGCATTAGGATACTGTGTTTCAGGGATGTCACAGAAAAAGAGGAGGCTAGACCAGTTTACTCATTTCTTCTAACTCCGAGATTATGTGATTCTATTGTCTTTCAAGGCCAATGAAACCTCCTGGGCTTTGCCAGAGTAGAAATTGTAATCAAAGCAGAGTTTAGTTTACTCTTAAAATAAAACTCGCTGAAAACAAAGACAACAGTGATCAGCTTTCTCTATCCGACAATTCAACTGTGCAACTCCTTAATCTGCTAACAGAACAGCCTCCTCAGTAATATACAAACCACTGAGACTGATCACTAACAACTAGGAAAATCATAGAGAAACTCAGGGATGGTTGCCATTCCACACATTGTTAACCTGGACCAATGCTAAGGTAGAAAACAAGAAACTCAAATATCTTTTACTAACAAAACAAATGAGTAGAAGGTGCACACAAGGTGAACCGAAAATGTTTGTATAGATTGCCTAACCCCTGGATGCAAACAACACGACATAGCTTAGTGTTACAGAAAACTACAACATACATGCTGTCTTTTAAATAAGAACTTACTGGAGGAGCAGTGAGTAGGAGCAGAGAGAGGATGACATTTAGCGGGTACAACAAAGTTTTGGATCAATAATCAGTCTCTGGAGATCAATTGATATTTATCATCATTTTTTAGAATAGGAAAGTCCTGTTTTTCTTACAGTAACAACCACATTCTATTTTGTTTCTGTTCCCATACATGGGAGAAATAACTGCCATTAGTAACCATCTTTGGTTATAAATGTACAATAGTGTTCTAGTGGTAATATAATAGTCTCTGCATTATTGTGATCAGATCTTTTGTGACAACTGGCTATTAAAAACAACAATGTTGATTATGTCTCTGTGGAATAGTAACAAAGTAGGATAAAACTTCAGACTTCAGGTTTCACCAAGTGGCTGGAAGTTGCCTATTTTACAGAGTTAAGGTAAATTACCACATTCATCTCAGGTTGCAAGTAGAAAACAAACTTTGTGATCACTTTGCAAATTGGAAAACAAAGTGTATGTTTTATTTAAAAAACTATATGTTAGCATTTAAATAGGTTGTGACTATAAACAATTAAAGCTCATATTTCACAAATACCTTACTGTGCAGTGATTAAAAATAGGCAACATCAATTTGATATTTATAAAATGCTATTTCAGGCACTTTTTATGAAGTAATATCTTGCCAACAGATACTAATTTTAATTTCTGTTCTCTAGGAGAGTCATATATTTTACTATGTCACTCATAATCTATTTTAAACA
This sequence comes from Cebus imitator, assembly GCF_001604975.1. Lineage (NCBI taxonomy): Eukaryota > Metazoa > Chordata > Mammalia > Primates > Cebidae > Cebus > Cebus imitator. The sequence goes on from NW_016107396.1 coordinate 3,247,861, forward strand.
TCAAATGAGTTATTCTGTGTTACTTATATGAGTTTACAGAAAATAGGATATGAACAAATCCAAGTTTTGTGTTTCACAATACTAAACTTTACTGTTAAGCAAATAATGGCTTCTTTGTGCATTAAGTTTCTTGAAGGCAGGCTGGTTGTTCTCATTTTATAAAATGACATATGAACTATGAGTGAGAGTTGAAAGAGGAGGACGGATTTGTATTAATTTATCAAGAAGAAATCTACGGCCGGGCGCGTGGCTCATGCCTATAATCCCAGCACTTTGGGAGGCCAAGGCAGGTGGATCATGAGGTCAAGAGATCGAGACCATCCTGGTCAACATGGTGAAACCCCATCTCTACTAAAAATATAAAAATTAGCTGGGCATGGTGGCATGCACCTGTAGTCCCAGCTACTCAGGAGGCTGAGGCAGGAGAATTGCCTGAACCCAGGAGGCAGAGGTTGCAGTGAGCTGAGATCTCACCATTGCACTCCAGCCTGGGTAACAAGAGTGAAGCTCTGTCTCAAAAAGAAAAAAAAAAGAAGAAGAAATCTTAATTTGGGAGATTAATAAAATATCTCTTTAGAACTCACCAACATACATAACATTGTAAAGCTGTCCCAAGTAATTCCTTTTAGAAAAAAAAAAAAAAAAAGCCTGTGAAGTTAATCTGGGCACCCAGCTAGTGTCTTTTCTTCTACATAGAAGACAGTCTCTACTTGACAATCTCTGATGAAAATGAATCTACCATAAATGCCATAATGTTTTAAATCTTAGAGGAGTCTCAATGGTTAGCAGAAAAGAATATGTCATTATTGGGCTTTTATATACTTAACATTTCTCATTTTCTAATTTTAGCTTCTTCGATAATTATTTTTAATCTAGGTAGAACGGGCTCTAAACATGGAAGCATTAAATGAATAAAGGGCTGAATTCATTAGTGTTGAATACATTGGCTAAGCCATGTTTGCTTTCTCTGTTTTGTATCAGTAGCCAGCATAAAGGTTAAGAAAATAAGATTTGTAAGACTGACCCATGTTCAAATCACAGATTTACTGAAAAGTCACCGAGAAATGACTGACCCTACCTAAATTAAGTTTTTTTTTTTAATCACACATTGGGGATGACAGGGAATGGGAATGTTACAAGAATGAAAAGAACCGCATATAAAATGCTTAACAGAGTGCCCAGCAAATGGTAAGTCAAGGTGAGCCTCTAAATAAAATTACTATTATGATGAACCTCTGTGTCATAAAAGGGACTTTAGAGAATGCCTGGAATCTAAAGATGAATAAATTGCTTAGTTATGCCCAGGAACCGACTCTGCTTGGTGGGGCTGAATTTAGGTCACTAACTATGAGAGGCTGTGATGTCTAAATAGTTCCTAATGTGGGCACAGATTATTTGTGTAAATTCTTCATGATAGTAGTGAAAATGAACATATAAAAGGCCTGTGTGCTATAAAAAATTCCGTTCTGGATCCAGTAAAATCTGGACCCACTCACTGGCAACTATCCCTGGAAGCTATAAATACCTTTTAGGGACCTTGGTGGTCAAGGGAAGTGCTTTCACAATTCCTGTATTGGCTTTGTTTTGCCTGATCTCTTCAGCAGAATTTTATATCCTTTGTGAAATAAGAGCCTAATCTAAATTGATAGTGAGTACACAGATTCCTTTCACCAATATGCAAATTACATGAGATAATGCGATGATCCGGCTTAGGCCATTTATCATGCATTTCTTTCTATACAAATCCATGATGTGGACCAGTCTAAATTATATTCCCCAGGGAAGTAACTAAAAGAAGCAAAATTAACTCTTGTACAATACATGCTACTAAACTGAGTATTTACTCATTCTAAGTAATAGGAGAAAGTTTACTTTCTGTAGTCAGAGCCATATTAACAACAGGCACTGCAGACATTTTCTTACTACATATGAATTCTCTTGCTGGAGCCGAGCTACCTCCCTTACTCTCACCCCCAGGCCTTATACAATTCCACCACAATCACATGTGCTAAGCCAGGTCCCGCAGATCAAACACACCAGGTGAATCCATTTTTCGGTCTCTCACATTAATTTTGCTTAAGGATACAGAAATATATTGAAAGGAGAATTGAGAATAAGTCAGAGTTACATCCTCACTTGGTGTCTTTTTTTTATCTCATTTCAGAACTAGGAGTAGAAACTGAATCCTGGGAAAGGCTAAGATCGTAGAATCACGGCATATTTTTCCATAACTGGAGAAATTTCAGAAGAAAAGATATAAAGTCTAAAGACACTCTGTGTAACAATTCTTAGAGTTAACTTAATGAAAGGTGAAGAGAAAACATTCCTAGAATTAAGTGGAAATCACTAACGCTTAAGAGCAGTATATGGAAAATCTATACAGCATAATTATAAGAGAATTAATTGTGCTTTAGAAAAAGGGTCTAGTTATCAAAAACAATTTTATAATTTAATAATTTTTTCTGGAAGAAAAATTGCTATTATTTAATCCTCTAAAATAATATAAACACTTCTAGTCCATCAACTGAACTAAATACCATGTATAACCCCGGCAAATACATCTCCTTGTGGGACAAGAATAAAGCAAACAGGCATTATAAAACTGGTGGAGCTTTGTAACTGGAGGATTGGCCCTTTTGTTAATATCACATGGGACATGTGGAGATTAGAAACTCACATATGTGACAGGGAAAAGATGAGTTAAGATTTCTAATGATAAATGTATTCAAAATGATAAAAAAGCATAGATCATCAACAATAACAATGAAAACTTAAAGCCATTGTTGTTGATGGGCAGAATGTCAATTCTCTTTAAAAAAAAAAGTTCCAAAAATAATCCCATTATATTATCTTCCCCCTAGTTTAATGTGGTATTGTTTAATTTTTGTGCTTAACAATAATATGATCTTTTTATTTCAAGTTTGCTTCTGGATAATTAATAAAAGTGATGATTAATAATTCAATGACTGTTTCATGTTTACATTAAGAATATCTACATATTATCTAGTTAATTATGTGCATGTTAATAATTTATTTAACTTGAAAGCAATATTATAATATACTTTGGTAGTTTACTTCTTTAATTAACATTAAAATATATCATTATACTTGGGAAGAATGAGTGGGCATATACTAACAACTAAATATGACAATATGAAAAGTATTTGATAGTACATTTAATCTCTCCCCTCCCACCTACCTTCACATTTATTTTCAGTGTAATACATTTTCATTAAAGATAATTAAAATACAAACAAAAAATGGTTTTGAAATCTATTTTCACAAATAACACCCAATCTTAACTTTTTAGTGTATTTTTTTTTTTTTTTTTGAGACGGAGTTTCGCTCTTGTTACCCAGGCTGGAGTGCAATGGCGCAATCTCGGCTCACGGCAACCTCCGCCTCCCGGGTTCAGGCAATTCTCCTGCCTCAGCCTCCTGAG